>NC_134888.1:6445791-6448291 GCF_041734735.1 Babylonia areolata | reverse complement strand
TCCTCTTCTTCTTCTTCTTCCTCCTCCTCTTCTTCTTCTTCTTCCTCCTCCTCTTCTTCTTCTTCCTCCTCCTTCTTCTTCCTCTTCTTCTTCCTCTTCCTCTTCTTCCTCCCCTTTTCCCAGCGAGCCTGTCAATGTCCAGCTGCAGACAGACGTTTGTTTGTGCGCGTGACAAGTTGTCTCTCCTCTTGCAAGAGGGGGTTGGGTTGGCGGGAAAGCAAGAGAGAGAGTTGGTGTGAGGAGAGACAGACAGAGAGACAGAGAGAGAGTGAGAGAGTGAGGCAGAGAACGGAAAAGGTCTCAGTTTCAGTTTCAGTAGCTCAAGGAGGCGTCACTGCGTTCGGGCAAATCCATATACGCTACACCACACCACATCTGCCAAGCAGATGCCTGACCAGCGGCGTAGCCCAACGCGCTTAGTCAGGCCTTGAGGGGAAAAAAAAGAAAAAAAAGGTGAATAGATAATAGATAAGCGTACATAAATAAGTAAATAAATACATAAATAGATAAATAAATAAATAATAAATATAATATGAAAAAAAGGTAGTAGTAGTAGTAGTAATAATAATAATAATAATAATGATAATGATAAAAGACAACAATGATGATAAATAAGCAAGTAAATGTAAAACATGAAGACGCACATTCACACATGCACCCACGCATGCAATAACAGGTATGCACCAAACATGCAGTTTCACAGATATGAAAGCACAGTCAAACACACATAAACGTACATGAGCCCCAGCACACACACACACACACATTACCCTGCACCTCCTGTACCCCCCTCCTCCACGAACGGAAAAGGAAGGAAGGAAGGAAGGAAAGGATGGATGATAGAAGTAAGGGTCTGCAGAGTGGGAGGGGGGGGGGAAGATGTGGTAGGGGGAGGGAGGGAGGGCACACACACACACACACACACACACACACACACATTACCCTGCACCTCCTCTACCCCCCTCCTCCACGAACGGAAAAGGAAGGAAGGAAGGAAAGAAAGGATGGATGGATGATAGAAGTAAGGGTCTGCAGAGTGGGAGGGGGGGGGGGAGATGTGGTAGGGGGAGGGATGGATGGAGGGAGGGCATAGTTTGTGTAAGACATCAACAGTTTATCTTTCTTTCTTTTTTTCTTCTTTTTTTTATTCTTCTTCTTCTTCTTTTTTTTTTTTTTTAAGAAGATGATCTAGGAAGTAAGACCAGACAACCTACCAACAGGAATGAACAAAAATAGATAATTATATAGATAGGTGGATAAATAGGTTGGTGGGTAGATAGATAGACAAACAGAAGAATAAGATGATAATGCAAGAACAGGCGACCTGGTGGATAAATAGATAGGTAGGTAGAAAGATAGACCAACAGAAGAATAAGATGACAGTGCAAGAACAGACAACCTTCAGAATGAACAAAGAAAGATAGATAAATGAGTAGATAGATCGATGGATAGATAGATGAATGAATAAAGGGAAAGAAGAAGAAGAAGATGCTGAAGGAGGTAAGAAGAGATAACCTCCAAGGCCTTCAAGACTCACTTGTGATAAATTAAGTCCCCTAGCATTAATTACAGAGTAATTTCCCTTCTTTTTACTATCTGCGCCCAAAACGTTTGCAAATAAATAAAAATTCCATGCTTAGCAAAAGAAGTTCCTGTTTGAACAAAAAAAATGATAATAATGACTGTTCTTGTTGTTGGGTCAGAATATGAGATCAAAGTGCCAAGTTTAGAGAATACAAAAAATATAAATATAACAGTAAATGCAGTTTGCATATAATTAGGCTTCTTCTTTTTTTCTTTTTCTTTTTTTTTGTGCCCATCCCAGAGGTGCAATATTGTTTTAAACACGATGACTGGAAAGAACTGAATTTTTCCTATTTTTATGCCAAATTTGGTGTCAACTGACAAAAAGTATTTGCAGAGAAAATGTCAATGTTAAAGTTTACCACGGACCCACACACACACGCACACACACACACACAGAGACAACCGAACACCGGGTTAAAACATATAGACTCACTTTGTTTACACAAGTGAGTCACAAAAAAACTACACAAGATGCTGAAGGAATCCGCTGCATTGAAAGGCACCGTGGGAATGAAGAGACGGCATCACCAGCAGAGCTGTGCTGCAGAACCAGACAGCCACTCGCCCCCTCCGCCGCCAGATAATGTTGGAGCAAACCTCTAGCCTACCACCTACAGATAAAACCAAGCAACATGCAGTTGGAAAAAAAAAAGAGTAAAGAAAAAGAAAGAAAAACAAAAAAAGAAAGAAAGAAGAAATAGAATATATGTGTATTTTTTTAAGAATTAAAAAAAAAAAAAAAGCACGGGTAATCATGCAACGTTCCCCCCCCCACCCCCCCCACCCCACCCACACGGGCCCCCTACCCCAATTTCTTCTATCCCGCCCCAAACCCCCACCCACCACGCGTGCGTGCGTGCGCACACACTCACTCAACACACACACACACACACACACACACACACACACACAC
>NC_134888.1:6428291-6438291 GCF_041734735.1 Babylonia areolata | reverse complement strand
TTCGATTTAATTTGCTGATAGCATCTACGGATGACGATGTTATACCTGATTTGGCATTGTATTCATATACAAGATTTTCACTTAAGAGATATAGTCGTGTCATGGTTAATTGTCAATAGTTCTGTTAACACACAGCAAGTGTTGTTATCGCCCCTTATTCATATGGGGCTGTGGCCTTATTGAATAAACCATTTGAATCTGAATCTGAATATCTCTCTCTCTCTCTCTCTCTCTCTCTCTCTCTCTCTCTCTCTCTCTCACACACACACACACACACACACACACACACAAGTTTCAAGTTTCAAGTTTTAATTATCTTTTCACTCCTATTGGAGTATGGCGGATTACTGCAAAATAATCTTTTCGTGCCCAGAACAAACATTTCCAAATACACAACAATGTCACATAAAAGTTGAGAAAACACAAATGTTTTTTTAACTCCAAAAGTCTAGCTAGCTAACATTTGCAAATCTAATCATCTTACTTACAGCTAAAATGATTTTTTGGGGGGCCTCCTTTGAGCATATTACACAAATCAAAAACCGATTTTTGGGAGACAAATTTTTTTTTTTTTTTTTTAGGAACATATCGAGAGAATAATTATGTATCTGAACTGAGTATAGGTTAACCGGGATCGTCGGTTCAGTCACCGGCGAATCGGGGAAATGGGTGAACTAGAAAGAAGTATGTGAGTCGGGGGAATGGGCGAAACGGGACATGGGCTGAACTGGAAAGTGGTGAATGAGGATGATACCGATTTTACTGGGGTCGCTGGTGGGCGTTTTTGTTATTGACTCACTTGTGTAAACAAAGTGAGTCTATGCTTTAACCCGGGGTTTCGGTTGTCTGTGTGTGTGTGTGTGTCTGTGTGTCCGTGGTAAACTTTAACATTGACATTTTCTCTGCAAATACTTTGTCAGTTGACACCAAATTTGGCATAAAAAATAGGAAAAATTCAGTTCTTTCCAGTCATCTTGTTTAAAACAATATTGCACCTCTGGGATGGGCACAAAAAATTATTTTAAAAAATGAAGCCTAATTATATGCAAACTGCATTTACTGTTATATGTATATTTTTTTGTATTCTCTAAACTTGGCACTTTGATCTGATATTCTGACCCAACAACAAGAGCAGTCATTATTATCATTTTTTGTTCAAACAGGAACTTCTTTTGCTAAGCATGGAAGTTTTATTTATTTTGCAAACGTTTTGGTGCAGGTAGTAAAGAAGGGAAATTACTCTGTAATTAATGCTAGGGGACTTAATTCGCTTTAAACTGATCTTTCTCATCTTAATCATTACATTTTGAAATTATACACAATACATAAAAAGCTTGTATTTAAAAAAAAAAAAAAAGTGTATCACAAGTGAGTCTTGAAGGCCTTGCCTCTCTTATTATTTTTCTTTCTTTCTTTTTTTTTTTTTTTTTATTGTGCAGGTTAATCAGAACGTCTTGCACACAGCGGGTTACAAGTAGAGAAGTCAAGTTGATGTCTCCGCCTGGAATGCCAGGGATAATCGTCGCCTTTTTTTTTTTATTTCCCCCTATGACCCGCCGTGTTTATTTCTTCCTGGCCATTGTGACTTTCATTGCTGGACTTAGGGGGGGGTTGTGACTGACTGATCCCTTCGTCATTGGCTGTCGTTCGCCGTCACAGGGTGACTTATATATATATATAGCGTGTGTGTGTGTGTGTGTGTGTGTGTGTGTGTTTCACTTTGTGTGTAACCTTTCACCCTGCTCTGGGGCTCTGGAGAACAGGTCTTCATCCCTGTATGAGACAGCCAGGCCTCCCCCCCCCCCGCCCCCTACTTCTTCTCCCCCGCCCCTCCCCCCCCCCCCCCCCCCCCCCAGCCACTGGAGCAGAGATCCTTGACAACTGCCTGACCTCAGCCACTGATCGACAACGTGACCTTGAGATCGCCTAGCCAGCAGGTCGTTAAACTTAACACTGACGGTGGGGGTTGGGGGGGAGGGGTCGAAGAAAACAGCCCCCATTGTTTTCCAGGTTCTGGACAGTTAGTGGTCACCGAGGTGGACACCGGGACAGTTGGCGTTTTTGACGAGGACACATTTTCTTCCCCTCCCCCCCTCACTCGTTCTTGTTACCTTTGGTTTGACCACCGTCAATGGTGGATAGCCGTTCACTTTAACACTGAGAGTGTTTGTGACATCCACCACCACCACCACCACCACTACAATACCACGGTCTCCACCACCACCATACAACCTCTCTCCCCCCCCCCCACCGCCCCCTACCACTACCACCTCACTCCCCTTCCCCACCCCACCCCTTACACCACCGTCACTGTCATCAGCCAAGTGTCATCAGGACGGACAAGGCCCGTCATTGTTCTTTCGTTCCGTTCGTTGTCCCTTGTCCGTGGAGACCCCCACTAACACACCCACCCTTTTCCCCAACTCCCTGGCTTGGCTTGTTATTATTGTATGGGGGCTTTAGTGTGTGTGTGTGTGTGTGTGTGTGAGAGAGAGAGAGAGAGAGAGAGACAGACAGACAGACAGACAGACAGACAGGGATCAGTGAACGACTTGGCCTTGCCACCATAAACACAATTTATGACATTAAAGTATCGCCCGTGTGAGGGTTTTGTGCGCCATAAAGCAGTTGTGTTTATGCATTCATTTGATTGCTGGTTGTTGTTGTTGTTCCCCCCCCCTCCACTTTTCCCCCCTCCCCTCCCTCCCCTTTGACTCACTTGTGTAAACAAAGTGAGTCTATGTTTTAACCCGGTGTTCGGTTGTCTCTGTGTGTGTGTGTCTGTGTGTCCGTGGTAAACTTTAACATTGACATTTTCTCTGCAAGTACTTTGTCAGTTGACACCAAATTAGGCATAAAAATAGGAAAAATTCAGTTCTTTCCAGTCATCTTGTTTAAAACAATATTGCACCCCTGGGATGGGCACAAAAAAAAGAAAAGTTAAAAAAAGAAGCCTAATTATATGTAAACTGCATTTGCTGTTCATATTTTTTGTATTCTCCAAACTTGACACTTTGACCTCTTATTCTGACACAACAACAAGAGGAGTCATTATTATCATTTTTTGTTCAAACAGGAACTTCTTTTGCTAAGCATGGAATTTTTATTTACTTTGCAAACGTTTTGGTGCAGTTAGTAAAAAAAGGGAAATTACTCTGTAATTAATGCTAGGGGACTTAATTTGCTTTAAACTGATCCTTCTCATCTTAAACATTACATTTTGAAATTATACTCAGTACATAAAAAACTTGGATTTTTTTTTTTTAAGTGTATCACAAGTGAGTCTTGAAGGCCTTGCCTCTCTTGTTTTTTTGTTGTTTTTTTTTCATTTTGTTGAAAAGTAATGATAGCTATAATATAGTGAATGTGGCCTCGACGAAACGAACTACTCATAGTGTGGGAGAGGCGTGTTTTATCTTTTCGGGTGTTTTTTTAATTATTACTATTATTTTATTTGGTTATTTATTCGGCGGTTTAAACTGTTACTGTGTCTGGATTCTGGAGCTTGCGAGTAAAAAAAAAAAAAAAAAAAAGGTCACCGCGACCTGAAGGCTGTGGCGGTGGAGGAAGAGAGACACAGAGAGAGAGAGAGAGAGAGAAGCGATACAGTTGTGTGTGACATTTCTGACATTCTACACGCACTCCTTTCTTTTCTTTTCTTCTCTTCTCATCTCTTCTCCCTCTTTGCTCTCTCACGCTCGCGCACACATGCACGTGCGCACGCACGCACGCACGCACGCACGCACGCACGCAGACTTTTGCCAACCAGTCCGTTCTTGTTTATTTTGTGTGTGTGTGTGTGTGTGTGTGTTTTGTGTGTGTGTGTTTTTTTTTTTTTGTTTGTTTTTCAAGATAGCCATGTGGTCTTTCTCTCTCTCTCTCTCTCTCTCTCTCTCTGTGTGTTCCTTTCTTTCGTTCTTTCTTTCTGTATGTCTCACCCCCTTTCTGTGTTTCTTTCTTGCCCAGACAGACGTGTTGGCAAGTCAAAAAAAGTCCCATTTGTTTCTTTATAATGTCGAGCTATATCGTTTCCTTTGCATTATTCCTCTCTCTCTCTCTCTCTCTCTCTCTCTCTCTTTCTGCTTTTCCTCCTTGCCTTACCCAACAGATGTGTAGTTAGTCGTGGTTAATCTGTTTCTTCATAATGTTCAGCTGCACTATTTCCTGTATATTATTCCTTCCCCCCCCCCCTCTCCCCCTTCCCCTTCTTCCCTTCCTTCCGTCATTTTTTTTTTCCCCCTTCTGTTTTTTTCCTCGCTGTTTTCTTTCTCTCTTCCACTTTTGCGTCCTTCATTCGTTCATTTCGTTCTTCCTCTCTTTATTTTTTGTTTTGTTTTGTTCAACCAGTGACATTGATCGAGCCAGTGTGTGTATGTGTGTGTGTGTGTGTGTGTGTTTCCTTCCTTGCTTTCTTTATTTCTTTCCTGCTTTCCTTTCTTCTCAGCTTCCTTTTCCTTCCTTTCTCTTCTTTCTTTTCCACCCCTTGCTTCCTTCCTTCCTTTCTTTTTTTTTTCTCTCGCCCACTCTTCTTCCGTTCTGTCTTTACGAGGTGGGTTTATTTGGCGTGGTCCTTATATTGTGTGTGTACATTGGTCGGTGGGGGGGGAGTGTTTATTCTCTTTCAAAGATCTTGTTCACATGCTGGTCGTTTGAGTCGCTAACCAATCAACGATGGGAACCCAGCCATGTGTTTGTGTGTGTGTGTGTGTGGGGCGGGGCGGGGGGGGGAAGAAGGTGTGTGTGTGTGTGTGTGGGAGGAGGATGCATATGTGTAAAACTGTGTAAGATGTGCGCGCGTGTTTGTGTGTGTACGTGCGCACGTGTGTGTGTGTAGTGCGCATGCGCTTGTGGGTATGTGTGTGTGTGTGTGTGTGTGTAGGTGGGGATTTTCACAAGCTCCAGTGTCAGCAACAATTTCTGTTACCCCTCCCCCTCCCTCCTATCCCCACACACCCTTTTTTTGACTCACTTGTGTAAACCAGGTGTTCGGTTGTCTGTGTGTGTGTGTGTGTGTGTGTGTGTGTGTGTGTCCGTGGTAAACTTTAACATTGACATTTTCTCTGCAAATACTTTGTCAGTTGACATCAAATTTGGCATAAAAATGGGGAAAATTCAGTTCTTTCCAGTCACCTTGTTTAAAACAATATTGCACCTCTGGGATGGGCACAAAAAAATAAAAAATGAAGCCTAATTATATGCAAACTGCATTTACTGTTATATGTATATTTTTTGTATTATCTAAACTTGGCACTTTGATCTGATATTCTGATCCAACAACAAGAGCAGTCATTATTATCATTTTTTGTTTAAACAGGAACTTCTTTTGCTAAGCATGGAAGTTTTATTTATTTTGCAAACGTTTTGGTGCAGATAGTAAAAAAGGGAAATTACTCTGTAATTAATGCTAGGGGACTTAATTCGAATCTGATTAGGACTTTTTTTTTTTTTTTTTTTTTTTTTTTTTAAACGCGAAGCTTTATAATAACAAATACAGAACACATTTTAACGTTTAGATTTTTTTTAAAGTGTATCACAAGTGAGTCTTGAAGGCCTTGCCTCTCTTGTTTCTTTTTTTTTTTTTTTTTTTTTTTCCCCTAATGATAGTGGCATATCCTTGACGGATATTCTGCTGTCTGTTCTGTCTGTGTGTCTCGTAAGTCTGACTGCCTGTATTCATTCACTCTGGCTTGTCTGTCTGCTTCTGTCTGTGTCTGTCTGTCCGTCTGACTGTGTCTGTCTGTCTGTCTGTCAGTCTGTCCTCCTTCTTTCTGACTCTCGTCTCTCTGCTTCTGTCTGTTTCTCGTCTGTCTCTGTCTCGCGCACTCTGAGTGTCTGTGCGTGTGTGTAGGTGTGTGACTTCTCTCTCTCTCTCTCTCTCTCTCTCCTGTGATTTCTCTCTCTCTGTCTCTCCTGTGATTTCTCTCTCTCTCTCTCTCTCTCTCTCTCTCTCTCTGTATGTGTGTGTGTGTGTGTGTGTGTGTGTGTGTGTAGACAAACAGAGGGACATACAGAAAGATTTGTCATCCACATGTTACTAATACACCCCTACCAGCATACACGAATGTCATAACGGGGAAGGACAAAACTTGATTTTAGGCACCCCCCCCCCCCCCACCTTCCCCCTTTCCCCCCGCGCATGCGCTTTTCTTTGTGTGTGTGTGTGTGTGGATGTTCACAAGCTCCAGTGTCAGCAACAATTTCTGTTACCCCTCCCCAGTGGCACATATCCTTGACGGATATCCTGCTGTCTGTTCTGTCTGTGTGTCTCGTGAGTCTGACTGCCTGTATTCATTCACTCTGGCTTGTCTGTCTGCTTCTGTCTGTGTCTGTCTGTCCGTCTGACAGTCTGACTGTGGCTGTCTGTCTGTCAATCTGTCCTCCTCCTTTCTGACTCTCGTCTCTCTGCTTCTGTCTGTTTCTCGTCTGTCTCTGTCTCGCTTACTCTTGAGTGTCTGTGCGTGTGTGTAGGTGTGTGACCTCTCTCTCTCTCTCTCTCTCTCTCTCTCTCCTGTGATTTTTCTCTCTCTCCTGTGATTTCTCTCTCTCTCTCTCTCTGTGTGTGTGTGTGTGTGTGTGTGTGTGTGTGTAGACAAACAGAGGGACATACAGAAAGATTTGTCATCCACATGTTATTAATACACCCCTACCAGCATACACGAATGTCGTAACGGGGAAGGACAGAACTTGATTTTAGGCACACACCCCCCCCCCACCCCCCGCGCATGCGCTTTTGTTTGTGTGTGTGTGTGTGTGGATGGGGATGTTCACAAGCTCCAGTGTCAGCAACAATTTCTGTTACCCCCCCCCCCCCCCCTACCCCCAGTGGCACATATCCTTGACGGATATCCTGCTGTCTGTTCTGTCTGTGTGTCTCGTAAGTCTGACTGCCTGTATTCATTCACTCTGGCTTGTCTGTCTGCTTCTGTCTGTGTCTGTCTGTCAGTCTGACTGTGGCTGTCTGTCTGTCTGACTGTCTGTCTGTCTGTCAGTCTGTCCTTCTCCTTTCTGACTCTCGTCTCTCTGCTTCTGTCTGTCTCTCGTCTGTCTCTGTCTCGCGCACTCTTGAGTGTCTGTGCGTGTGTGTAGGTGTGTGACCTCTCTCTCTCTCTCTCTCTCTCTCTCTCTCTCTCTCTCTCTCTCTCTCTCCTGTGATTTTTTTCTCTCTTTCCTGTGATTTCTCTCTCTCTCTCTCTCTCTCTCTCTCTCTCTCTCTCTCTCTCTGTGTGTGTGTGTGTGTGTGTGTGTGTGTGTGTGTGTAGACAAACAGAGGGACATACAGAAAGATTTGTCATCCACATGTTATTAATACACCCCTACCAGCATACACGAATGTCATAACGGGGAAAGACAGAACTTGATTTTAAGCACCCCCCCCCCCCTTCCCCCCCTTCCCCCCCCCCCCCCCCCCCCCGCGCATGCGCTTTTGTTTGTGTGTGTGTGTGTGTGTGGATGGGGATTTTCACAAGCTCCAGTGTCAGCAACAATTTCGGTTACCCCCTCCCCCCCCCTACCCCCAGTGGCACATATCCTTGACGGATATCCTGCTGTCTGTTCTGTCTGTGTGTCTCGTGAGTCTGACTGCCTGTATTCATTCACTCTGGCTTGTCTGTCTGCTTCTGTCTGTGTCTGTCTGTCTGTCAGTCTGACTGTCTGTCTGTCTGTCTGTCAGTCTGTCCTCCTTCTTTCTGACTCTCGTCTCTCTGCTTCTGTCTGTCTCTCGTCTGTCTCTGTCTCGCGCACTCTGAGTGAGTGTCTGTGCGTGTGTGTAGGCGTGTGACCTCTCTCTCTCTCTCTCTCTCTCTCTCTCTCTCTCTCTCTCTCTCTCTCTCTCTCCTGTGATTTTTCTCTCTCTCTCTCCTGTGATTTCCCTCTCTCTCTCTCCTGTGATTTCTGTGTGTGTGTGTGTGTGTGTGTGTGTGTGTGTGTGTGTGTGTGTGTGTGTGTGTGTAGACAAACAGAGGGACATACAGAAAGATTTGTCATCCACATGTTATTAATACACCCCTACCAGCATACACGAATGTCATAACGGGGAAGGACAAAACTTGATTTTAGGCACCCCCCCCCCCACCTTCCCCCTTTCCCCCCGCGCATGCGCTTTTCTTTGTGTGTGTGTGTGTGTGTGTGTGTGGATGTTCACAAGCTCCAGTGTCAGCAACAATTTCTGTTACCCCCCCCCCCCCCTACCCCCAGTGGCATATATCCTTGACGGATATCCTGCTGTCTGTTCTGTCTGTGTGTCTCGTGAGTCTGACTGCCTGTATTCATTCACTCTGGCTTGTCTGTCTGCTTCTGTCTGTGTCTGTCTGTCTGTCAGTCTGACTGTCTGTCTGTCTGTCTGTCTGTCAGTCTGTCCTCCTTCTTTCTGACTCTCGTCTCTCTGCTTCTGTCTGTTTCTCGTCTGTCTCTGTCTCGCGCACTCTGAGTGAGTGTCTGTGCGTGTGTGTAGGTGTGTGACCTCTCTCTCTCTCCTGTGATTTCTCTCTCTCTCTCTCTCTCTCTCTCTCTCTCTCTCTCTCTCTCGTGTGATTTCTCTCTCTCTCTCTCTCTCTCCTGTGATTTCTCTCTCTCTCTCTCTCTCTCTCTCTCTCTCTCTCTCTCTCTGTAGACAAACAGAGGGACAGACATGTTATTAATACACCCCTACCAGCATACACGAATGTCATAACGGGGAAGGACAAAACTTGATTTTAGGCAAACCCCCCCGCCTCCCCCTCTCCCCCTTCCCCCCATCCCCCCCCCTCCCCCAATCCCCCCACACTCTCTTTTGTCATCTCGTATTAGTGTCGTGGTTTCCTTTTAGTTTATGTGTTTATGGACTGCTGCTAAAGTCAGACCAGCATGTAAAAGCAGAGACGCAGGTGGAGAGAATGTGTCATGGTGCCAGTCCCACCCATCCGTCCATCCCACCGTGTGCGTGTGTGTGCGTGTGTGTGCGCGTGCGTGCGTGTGTGTGTGTGCGTGTGTGTGTGTGTGTGTGTGTGTGTGTGTGTGTGTGTGTGTTTTACCGTTGCACCGTGTCAAGTTGTCAACGTGACTCATTGACTGTGACTGTTGTGCAGTATAGTGTTGGATGGTGGTGGTGGTGATGGTGGTGGTTAAAGGTGTCGATCACCCCCCCCCCCCCCCCCGTCCCAGCCTCCTCACCCCAGTCCCCCTCTCAGCTACCCACTTCTCTTTTCACATCTTCCCCCCCCTCCCTCCCTCCCACTCCCCCCGTCTCTCTCTTCTCTCGACAGGTCACCAAGGAGAGATGAAATCAGCTTTGATTTTCTCTGTGTGTGTGTGTGTGTGTGTGTGTGTGCGCGCGCGCGCGTGTGTGTGCGTGCGTGCGTGAAAGAGAGAGAGAGAGATGAAATGCGTGCGTGTGTGTGTGTGTGTGTGTGTGTGTGTGTGTGTGTGTGTGAAAGAGGCAGGTGGACAGACAAGACAGACAGACAGACAGATAGATACAGAGAGGGGAAGGAGGGTAGTTAGGAAGACAAGGGATGTGTGGGTGGGGGTGTGGGGAATTTCCCAGGGAGGGAGGGAGAGGGGTGGAGATAGGTAGGGGTGGAGAGAGAGAGGATGTAGATCTATCTACACAGCTTCCAGAGAGTGAACAGGGTGACGTCAGTGTGCGGATGGGCGGCTTTTCAAAAACAGCAGGATGTGTTTCCTTCATCTCTCTGTCTGTCTGTCTGTCTGTCTGTCTGTCTCTCGTTTCTCTTTCTGTGTGTCGTGACACCCCTCACTCTCTCTCTCTGTCTCTTCCTTTGTCACTCTTTTTTTCTCGTTCTCTCTTTTAGTCTTTCTCTGTGCCTGTCTGTCCCTGTCTGTCTGTCTGTCTGTCTCTTGTGTGTGTGTGTGTGTGTGTGTGTGTGTGTGTGTCTCCCTCTCTTAATCTCTCTCCCACACACTTATATCTCTCCCTCTACCACCACCTCCCCCCTCCCTCCCTCCTTCCTTCCTTCTCCCCCTTTCTCACTCATGTTTCAGTGGTGAAACGTGAACATGAAAC
>NC_134888.1:6415791-6423291 GCF_041734735.1 Babylonia areolata | reverse complement strand
GCAGTGATGGTGTGTGTGTGTGTGTGTGTGTGAGAGAGAGAGAGAGAGAGAGAGAGATTGGGACAGAAATTGTGTTGCAGTGATGGTGAGAGAGAGAGAGAGAGAGAGATTGAGACAAATTATGTTGCAATGATGGTGTGTGTGTGTGTGTGTGTGTGTGCGCGCGCGTGCGCTTGTGTGTGTGTGTGTGTGTGAGAGAGAGAGAGAGAGTGCATGGGGAGGGAGAGAGAGAGAGAGAGAGAGAGAGAGAAAGAGAGAGAGAGTGAGTGAGTGTGCTCGTGCGTCAGCGCGCCGCCGTCTATGTGTTTTGTGTTGACGCGCGTCACATTCTCTCAGCTGAACAATTATGATCATCAGAAGATGACATAGGCATAATAATGGACATAATTTTCATACCTTTATGGATATATATTTATATACTTACTTATAAGCGGCAGACATCAGACACGGAATGTTGACGTCACGGGTGGTGGTGGTGGTGGCGGTGGTGGAGGGGAGGGGAGGGGAGGGGAGGGGAGTCTTTTCAGACATATTGATCACAATTTTGGCGTCTGGCGTGCACTGTTGCCCCAACTTCTTGTGTGTATTATTTTTATTATCGCTGTTCCCGCGCCCTCGCCCGCCCCCCCTCCCCTCCCCCTCCCCCTCCCCCTCTCCCACCCCCCACCCATCTTTTTGTTTCTGTGTTACGGGTGTGTCAATAGCCTTTTCCAGAGCCCCCTTAGCACAAGAACTTTGGGGAGAAAAAAAACATCCGTGCATTCCCATCGTCCTGATGTACACAGTTGACCAAAATATGAGCTGACTGCTAATAATAATGATGACACGCATATATTGATCTCCCTTGTGTTTGATATCTCGAGACAGGGCATAGAGAGAGAGAGGGGAGAGAGAGAGGGGGGGGGGATGGGGAGATAGTGGGGGAGATTGGGAGGGAGTGTGGGAGAGGGGGGAAAGGAAAGAACAGGCAGACACAGAGTGAGGAGGGAGAGAGAGGGGGGGGAAAGAGAGAGAGGGGGGGGGGGAGAGAAGGGGGACGGAGGGATAGAGTGAGAGGAGGGGGTGGAGGGGGGGCGAGATGGAGGGAGAGAGGGGGGAGGAGATAGAGCAGGGAGAGTGAGAGATGAGAGATGGAGAGGGAGAGGAGGAGAGGGGGGGAGAGATAGGGAGGAGAGAGAGTGTGTGGAGAGGGAGGGAAGTAAGACACACAGAGCAGAGAGCGAGAGAGGAGAGAGAGGGGGGGGGGGCGGGAGAGAGAGAGGGGAGAGAGACCGAGCGGGAGAGGCAGAGATAGGGAGAGAGTGTGGGAGGGAGGGAAAGACACAGAGCAGACAGAGAGAGAGGGAGAGGGAGGGAGAGCGGGGGGGGAGAGGATAGGGGTGTGTGTGGGAGGGGAGGAAAGGAACAGAGCAGGACTCAGAGAGAGGGAGAGAGAGAGGGGGGGGGGGGGGGAGAGAGAGATAGGGAGAGAGTGTGGGAGAGGAGGGAAAAGAAAAAAGACACAGTGCAGGAGAGGAGGAGGAGAGAGAGAGAGGGAGAGAGAGAGAGGGGGGGGGGGGAGATGAGGATAGGGAGAGTGTGTGGGATGGGAGGGAAGACACAGACAGAGCAAGAGGAGGAGAGAGTGGGAGAGAGGGGGGGGGGGGGGAGAGAGAGTAGGGAGAGATGTTAGTGTGGGAAGGAGACATAACTCCGTGGGAAAGACACAGAGCAGAGAGGAGAGAGAGAGGGAGAGAGGGGGGGGGGGGAGAGAGGAGAGATAGGGAGAGGAGAGTGTGGGGTTGGGAGGGAGGGAAGAAAGGTACACAGAGCTCATACACAAGAGAGAGAGAGGAGAGAGAGGGGTCGGGGGGGGAGATAGGGCGAGAGAGGTGGGGGAGGGGAGGGGAAAGGAAATAAGACTCAGAGCGACCTGAGAGATGAGGAGGGAGAGAGGGGGAGGGGGGGTCGAAGGAGAGAGGAGGGAGATAGGGAGAGAGTGGGGGGAGGGAGGGAAAGACACAGATGCAGCACAGAGGATGAGAGAGGGAAGAGAGGGGGGGGGGCGAGGATGGAGGGGAGGGGGAGGATTAGGGGAGAGTGTGTGGGGGGAGGGAGGAAGTAGAAGAAAGACAACAGAGCAGACAGAGAGAGAGAGAGAGGGAGGGGCATTCCTGTACTGTTTGATGGCTTCGGGGTAGGGAGGGCCTTACTGTTTTCCAACAAGCCAATTTCTGATCCATATTTTTTTTTTTTTTTGTATCTTTCCTTCTTTTGTTCGCGCTCTCTTTCTTCCTTCCTTTCTTTCTGTCACACTCTCCTGGTTTTAGTCTTTCTTTCTTTGCCCTTCCTTCCTTCCTTTCATTCACTCCTTTCTTTCTTTCATTGTCTTTTCTGCCTTTGTGTATTCCTTTTCTTTCTTTCTTTCTTTCTTTCTTATTTTTCCCTCTCTTTCTTTCCTTCTCTCTCTTTTTGTAAGTTTTCTTCTTTCCTTTCTTGAAATTGATAATCAAGTGTATGGGTTCGTATCCCCCCCCCCCCCCCCCCCCCCCAACCCGCCCCCAGTGGGCACATCAGATATATTTCCTGTCCTGTCCTATCCTCCTCCTCTTCTTCTTCTTCTCCACCCTTTTCTTCCTCCCTCATCTCTCCAAAGCCCGCCTCCCCCCCCCCCCATCCAACCCCCCAGTGGGCACATCAGATATATCTCCTCACTCTCTCTTCGTCCACCCCCAGTGGGCACATCAGATATATTTCCTGTCCTGTCCTATCCTCCTCCTCTTCTTCTTCTTCTCCACCCTTTCTCTTCCTCCCTCATCTCTCCAAAGCCCGGCCTCCCCCCCCCCCCCATCCAACCCCCCCAGTGGGCACATCAGATATATTTCCTGTCCTGTCCTATCCTCCTCCTCCTCTTCTTCTCCACCCTTTCTCTTCCTCCCTCATCTCTCCAAAGCCCGCCTCCCCCCCCCCCCCCCCATCCAACCCCCCCAGTGGGCACATCAGATATATTTCCTGTCCTGTCCTATCCTCCTCCTCCTCTTCTTCTCCACCCTTTCTCTTCCTCCCTCATCTCTCCAAAGCCCGCCTCCCCCCCCCCCCCATCCAACCCCCCCAGTGGGCACATCAGATATATTTCCTGTCCTGTCCTATCCTCCTCCTCCTCTTCTCTTCTCCACCCTTTCTCTTCCTCCCTCATCTCTCCAAAGCCCGCCTCCCCCCCCCCCCCCATCCAACCCCCCCAGTGGGCACATCAGATATATTTCCTGTCCTGTCCTATCCTCCTCCTCCTCTTCTTCTCCACCCTTTCTCTTCCTCCCTCATCTCTCCAAAGCCCGCCTCCCCCCCCCCCCCATCCAACCCCCCCAGTGGGCACATCAGATATATTTCCTGTCCTGTCCTATCCTCCTCCTCCTCTTCTTCTCCACCCTTCTCTTCCTCCCTCATCTCTCCAAAGCCCGCCTCCCCCCCCCCCCCCATCCAACCCCCCCAGTGGGCACATCAGATATATTTCCTGTCCTGTCCTATCCTCCTCCTCCTCTTCTTCTCCACCCTTTCTCTTCCTCCCTCATCTCTCCAAAGCCCGCCTCCCCCCCCCCCCCATCCAACCCCCCCAGTGGGCACATCAGATATATTTCCTGTCCTGTCCTATCCTCCTCCTCCTCTTCTTCTTCTTCTCCACCCTTCTCTTCCTCCCTCATCTCTCCAAAGCCCGCCTCCCCCCCCCCCCCCCACCCCCCTCCCAAGCCTGGAGCCCCCTTCTAGCCCTAGTTATCGAACCTGTCCTCATCATCTTCTCTTTTTTTTTGGACCAGTATTATGTCCTGCCTTCTTGCCCCCCTCTCGTGGATTGACCCTCCCCTCCCGCCCGATAGAAATACTGACCGGATCCTTTGATGACAAGTTGTTTGAGGAAATCGCCCACCCATTTTGGGATTGGGTGGTGGAGGGGAAGAGGGGGGAGGGGGAGGAGGTGGGGAGTGGGGATGGAGGGGGGGGGGGGGGTCAGTGAGAGCCAGGAGGGAAGAGAGGACGACGAGAGGGAGGGTAGAGGGTGGGGGAGGGGTGGGTCGGGGGGGGGGGGGGGGGGATGTTAGGGCATGTTGCCATGATCAGAAGAGAGGTCGATGACTTCTTCTTCTTCTTACTTCTCTTCCTCCTCCTCCTCCCTCCTCCTCATCTTCTTCTTCTTCTTCTTCTTCTTCTTCTTCTTCTTCTTCTTCTTCTTCTTCTTCTTCTTCTTCTTCTTCTTCTTCTTCTTCTCCTCCTCCTCCTCCTCCTCCTCCCTGCTTCTCCTCCTCCTCCTTCTTCTTCTTCTTCTTCTTCTCCGCCGCCTCCTCCTCCTCCATAACTGTATGAAGAGTCATCAGGGGGCCGCACAGAACTGTTCACCATATTCCTCCAGGTCTGTCGAATGCGTGTCAAAAGCCTGGGCATTATTTTACTATATTATGTACTGTTTGCTTATTTGTTTTATTTCATTATTTCATTACTTACTGTTTATGAATGTTATTTGATACAAGTCATAATATGGTTCATCAGCCGTCATGATAAAATTGAAGTGCAACGTTGTGAGCACAGTATAAGCTTTAAGCTTGCTGATGCTCTTTTTGTCATTCATTGCATTGTAATCATGTGTATTGTTGAATAATTAAAAAGATTATTAAAACCAAAAGCCTGGGCCGCTCTTTCTGCGGATGGGAATTTTCTCGTCCTGTGTCTGCAGCGTCGTCAGTACTCTTTTTGTTCGTTTGACCGGCGTGTCTCTCCTTCCCTCAGCGGTTGGAGGAGGATTGTTTTTCAGCAAGGCCATTGGGTGATGGTCGATGACGACAGGACAGGTCTGTGTGAGTGAGTGGTGGCTTGGGTCTGCGTAGATCGTCGTCCGTTGTTGTCGTGGGCGTGGTGGTGGCGGCGCCGCCATCTTGTTGACGTGTGTGTGTGTGTGTGTGTGTGTGTGTGTGTGTGTGTGTGTGTGTGTGTGTGTGTGTGTGTGTGTACATATATATATATATATATATATATATATATATATATATATATATATATATATTAGCCCACTAACCGTCTCCTTTTGGTTGAAAAAAAAAAAAAAATCCACGTTTGGCTGCATGGCGTTGGTTTCGTCTCCCCCCCCCCCCCACCTGCCCCCTCCTCCTCCTCTCACCCATTTGTCCCCTCCACCTTACCCTCCCCCCCTCACCCCCCCCCCCCACCACACACACACACACAGCCCACGCCCCCAGTACCCCCACCCACCCCACCCACCCCCCAAAAAGATATATATATATATATTATATATATATATATATATATATATATATATATATATATATATATATATGATAAAATAAAAATAAAAATGGATGTTCCTGTCTGCTGGTGCTTTATTGAAAGCAGGGAATCTGTCTGGTCGTCTACGATGCGTTTTTTCATTTCTTTCTTTCTTTCAGTCTTTCTTTCTTTCTTTCTTTCTTTCTCTCTTTTTTTTCTGTATATTTATTTCTTGTCTGGACAGCGTCCGTTCCCGCTCCTGAACGTCCTACGCCGCCTCCTGCAGGCCTTTTATTCGAGTGACTGTATGTCATAGCTCTCTCTCTCTCTCTCTCTCTCTCCCCTCCTGCCTCCCCCTAGACGTCTGAAGGAGACTTTTCCGGATGGTAATAATGACGCACACCATCCCCCTCGATCGTTGACTCCCCCCCCCCCCCCCCTTTCCCCATTCTGCCCCCCCACACAACATCCCCCTCCACACACACACACACACACACACACACACACCCGGCTGGGGCAAGGCGGCCTCCGGTGCATTGTGGAGACTGGTATGGTTGCTGTTTGGGTCGTGTGGGTTGTCTTCCTCTACTCTACACAGGGCCGTTGGGAACCATCCAAGCGCCGATTGTCCTAAAGCGCTCTGGGCCCAGTGAGTGGAGGCGTCACTTGGACAAGACTCTCTCTCTCTCTCTCTCTCTCTCACTAGTAACCAGCCCAGACACCCAGTTGGGTGGGACAGCAGTTGCTTGCTAGCACCTGTCTGGTGGTGATTGTCGGACACGACTATCGTGCATAGTATTGTAGGGTCGGTCTTTGCTGTGGTGTGTGCGTCTTGAAAGTTTGGGGAGGGAGTGTATGGGTTTGGGTATGGTGTGTGTGTGTGTGTGTGTGTGTATGTGTGTTGTGGATGGTCGTTTAGAATTGAAAATCGTTCGCGCGGTTGTGTGTGTGTGTGTGTGTGTGTGTGTGTGTGTGGAGATAGAGAGAGAGAGAGAGAGAGAGAGAGAGAGACAGACAGACAGACAGATTGTAAAAGAGCAGTTGATGTATTTTCGAGTTTAAAAGACGAACCCGGACTAGGTGAATCGGATCACTGATGTAGTGATTCGGGAGGAGGCAGGGTGTGTGTGAAGGGGGGGGGGGGGGGAAGCGAATCGGGAATAGGCAAAATAGGAAATAGGCGTATTGGGATGACCTCACACAGCAGTAAGGGCGGATCCTCCTATAATATAATGTAATATAATATTATATAATATTGTAATATTATATATAATATAATATAATATTATATTATTTATGATATAATATTACATGATATTGTACAATATTAATCTTCATTCCCCTTCCTCCCGCACTGTGCAGACATCAAGCAGTGAATTATCCCCCCCCTGGACGTAGCCGCGGGTTGTCGATGTGAAGTGTCATTTGAGTGTGGCCGGAAGGGGGGGGGTTATTTATCGCTCCTCGGCTCTGGAGGTTTATTAGCAAACAATAAACTTCCCCTCTGCCCTGGGAGCAGCCAGACGGGCCTCCTCCTCCTTCACTGGGGGCATACAGACACCCTAGGACTTCCCAACCCCTCGAGTGACGAAACCTTAGCATCATCATCAAGACCTTGGTACTGACCTTTCGACGATGCAAGGCATTCGGTCGTTAACATCCCACTCCGCCTCTCCCGTGTAGACATCTTAGTCATCCTGGTGTCTGCCTGGAAAAAAAAAAGGAAAAAAAAAAGGAAGAAAAAAATATATTATCGTCTTTTTCTAGCGATATTTTATTTTGTTTTATTTTATTTCATTTTGTTTCATTTCTTAATGAGATTCAGTGTTATGTTGTGTGGGTTTTTTGTTTGTTTTTTTTCTTTCTTTTTTTTCATGAACGGATATACGGTTAGTTGGTTTAAATCGAAATAAATTCAAGAAAATATTGTCAGTTATTGTTATTATATATCGATATACACTTTTTTTTTTTTTTTGTTTTTGATAATTCTTATAGTTGGCAGACGCATTCATATTTCTTCTTGTTGAATGTTGAACTGACGCTTTTTGTTTATTTGCGTGTTTATTTTTTGCGATTAAAAAAAAAAATTTTGTTTTTGTTTGTTTCTTTAAATGAAAGTTACACTTAGCATCAGCAGGACTTCTCTTGATTTGATTTTTTTTTTTCAAGTGGCTGCTGAGCCCCTCAACCCAACCTCTACCACCAGCATCTCAGATATCAATCTATCTAATCTGTGTGTCTGTCTCTGTC
>NC_134888.1:6405791-6413291 GCF_041734735.1 Babylonia areolata | reverse complement strand
ATGATTGGGGAAAAAAACCGCAGGAAATATACTGAAATCAACCAGGTTTGGGTTTTTTTTTTCCGCCCCTCCAAATTGACATGTGTTGAACACAGCCAGAAATACAGTAGAAGTTAGTTCTTTCTGCTTGCAGTTTATGCATTGTATAGAAACATGGAAACCCGTTTTATTTTCGTAACAAAAGTTTAACGACAGATCATTCATTGCACGGGCGCAGGGCTGAATTGGGAGAAGAAAAAAAAAAAAAAAAGCTGAGCAAGTTGAACGCTGTTCAGATCGTTTTGTTTGGCAAGGAAAAGGCAAGGAATGTTCAGAGACTGAAGAGAGTCTGTTCGATATATTCCCCACATCGGTAATGTTCAAGATCCTTGGTGGTTCTAGCGATTTGGTGCTTTTTATTTTATTTTATTTTTTTTTAATTTTAAACCCCTTATTGTTGTTGGTAGCCTGTTCGGTGTTTTTGTGTAATCCTGGTTTTGCCCAGTTTGATGTGGTTGGGGTTTTTTGTGTGTAAAGGGTGTGGACTGGAAGGCAGGGAGGTTTTTCCAGGTCATTTTGATTAGTGTTACAATCAGGAGGTCCGAAAACCGAGAGGATTGGAGGATGCTGGTTGCCAGATCACCTGTGGCGCCCCAACGGTCCACAAGGCTACGGGATAGGTGAAGGTGAAGGTGAATCATCGTCAGGTGTTGTGACTGGTAAAAAAAAGAAAAAGAAAAAGAAAAAAGCAAGCAAGCCCGGGCTTTCCTGTGCGTCATGTACCACGGTATTTGTGTCCTGCTGGCTCTCTGTCTCTGTCTCTCCATTTCCGTTCACTGTCTCACCCTCTCGCCTCCTCTCTGTCTCTGTGTCTGTCTGTCATTCTGCTTGCCTGCCCCTTACTCCCCTTACTTCCCCTCTCCATTCGCTCACCTCTCTGTCTCTCTCTCTGTTTTCCTCGGTCTTTCTCTGTGTGTGTGTGTCTCTGTCTCTGTCTCTCTCTGTCTCTCTCTGTCCCCTCCCCAGTGCCAGTGCTCCTGCATGCCACCCATTATTGACGTCAAACTCACTCAGGAATTACCCACCAAGACTCCCCCCCCACCCCCACCCCCACCCGAAAGAAGATTTGTTGAAGACCTGACATGCACCTACCTGACGTCATCTCGCGAGAGATCTGTATTTAGGAGTGAGGGGTGAAGTATGGGTGGTGACAAGAAGGTAGTGTGGTCTGGATATGTGTGTGTGTGTGTGTGTGTGTGTGAGGGGAGGGTGGAATGGGGGGAGTTGATGGAGCTTTACCAGGAAAGAAAACTAATTGGGGGCCGGGGATTAGGGTGGGGGTGGGGGGGGGATATAAGGAAAAATGAAACTGGAACTTTTTTTTGTGGCAGGGGAACGGGGAGGGGAGGGGGAGAGAGAGTGAGAGAGATCATGAGGGGGGTCGGGGCGGGGGAGGGGGAGGGGGGTGGTCGGCAGTTGAGAGAGGGGGTGGGGGGAGGGAGGGCAGCTGAGAGAAAGAGAGATATTATGAGGGTGAGGGGGAGGGGGTGTGGGGGGTTGCAGGTGGATGTGACACAAGACATGAACATCAGGAAGCAGGAAGTTGCATGTCCGGCATTGACTGGGCAACTAGCTGCTGCCGTTACTCCGGGTGTGTGTGTGGGGGGGGGGACTTGGGGGGGGGGGGGTAGAAAGGGGACGGTGGACTTTTGTGAACACCACTGGAAGAATCTCACAATAACAAAGATGATACAGTATTATGGGATATATATATATATATACAGAGAGAGAGAGAGAGAGAGAAGAACTAGAAGAAGAAAAAAGGAAGAAGAAGAAGAAGAAGAAAGGTACCATTGGGAGGATTCTCTCTCAACAAAAAGATCGATCGATCTAGGAGAAAAGAGAAAAAAAAATCTCTCCCATCTCCCTGTACACAACGGCTCTCCTTTCTCCTCCTCCTTCTTCCTCCTTCTGCCCCCGCCCCCCCACCCCACCTCTCCTCCACAACTGTTTGTCCCTCACTCGCCCTGTCTAGTCCCACCTTCTCCCTCCCCTCCGTCCCCGTCCATGCACTTTCCCCCTCCTCCCTCCCACGTGACGGACATTACTATTAATAGTCCTGAAGGCCCAAGGACATCTGGACAGTGCTGTGGTGGTGAGTCATTGATTGAACTGTGAACTGACCAGCCAGCATTTCCACTCTGGAGAGGGGCGGGGGGTGGGGGTGGGAGGCACAGAGACAGACAGACACACACACACACGCACACACACGCACGCACGCACACTCACGCGCGCTCTCTTGTCTGGAAGCATAGCTGCTGTTCTTCCGTCCGTTTTCTATCTTGTCAATTTCTCTGTCTCTGTCTGTCTCTCTAGCTCTGTGTGTGTCTGTGTGTGTGTCTGTGTGTGTCTGTGCCTCTCTCTCTCTCTCCGCTCTGTCTCTCTCTGTTTTCCTCTGTCTCTGTCTCTCTCTCCCCCTTCTGTCTCTCTCTGTTCTTCTCTCTCTGTGTCTGTCTTTACCCCCCCCCCCACCCCCACCCCTTCACTAACGGCATCATTCTCCCCCCCCCCCACACCCACCCACCCAGCCCTCCACCTCATTCTCAGTGAGGTGTGTAAGTGGGGGGTGGGGGCCGGGGGGGGGGGGGATAGATGTGAGATGGGGAAGAGGGTAGGGGAGGTCAGATACTTAGCATTGATTTTGTTTCCTGATGAGGTGTGTGGGGGTCATGGCCTCGGCACTTGACCAGCGGTCAGTGGCTGGGGATGGACAGGCAGAACAGATGGCTGACTGGGTGTTCCCGGTTTTCACAAAGACTGGACGGTCGGAGAGTGGGGTGGGTGGGTGGGTGGTGGGGGTGTTTGCTGTGTTTGTGTGTGGGATGCTTGCCCTTTTGGTATCGCATTGCATTGTGTGTGTGGTACTGTGTTGATTGCGTTGTGTTTTAAGGTGTGTTTGATCTGTATTGGGATGTGTATCGTTATTGGTTATAATATTCACTCGCATTGTATACTGGTAAACTGTTGTGTGGCGCGTATTGGTATCAGTCAACGGGTGATATGATTTGAATTGACTCACTCCACGCAACCCCGCCCCCCCCCCCCCCCCCCCCCCCCACCCCCCCTCTCCGGAACCCCACCCTGTGAAATATTTGACATACACACAGAGGGACACCTGTTGTGTCTGTATAGAAAATATGTATTGGTTGATTCTTTTTTTCTCTCTCTCTCTTTTAAAAAAAAAAAAATTTGATAGCAAAAGGGAAATGAAAAAGAGGTGTGTGTTTTTACCAAGCATGAACTGGCTGACACTAAACTGATAAGAAAAGAAAGAAAGAAAGATGATGATGAAGAAGAAGAAGAAGAGTATTTCAAGAGGCGAGAAGCAGGGCGAGGTGTTTTGCTGACCGTGAGGCGAAGAGTGGTGTGTGAGCAGTGTATCTTCCTGACCGTGTTGTTGACTTGCACTCACCTCCCACTCCACCTCCTCCCCCCCCCCCCCCCCCTCCCCCCCGCACACACACACTGCACACACCCCTTGCCTTTGAACCGACTGCTGGACTTGACCCACCGCGCCCCTCGTTCACTTATTCTAGTTTGTTTGTTTTTTTCCGAGTTGAAAGCATGTAGGATGCTGAATTGAAACGATGCTTAGTGTAGAATGATGATGATGATGATGATGATGGATGATGATGGTGATAATGATGATGATGATGATGATGGTGGTGGTGGTGGTGATGGATGATGGTGATAATGATGATGATTATGATGATGATGATGATGGTCAGTGGTGGTGGTGATCATGGTGATGATGGATAATGATGGTTTTGATGATGATGATGATGATGGTGGTGGTGGTGGTGATGGATGATGGTGATAATGATGGTTTTGATGATGATGATGATGATGATGGTGGTGATGGATGATGATGATGATGATGATGATGATGGTGGTGGTGGTGGTGGTGATGGATGATGGTGATAATGATGGTTTTGATGATGATGATGATGACGATGATGATGGTGGTGGTGGTGGTGGTGATCATGGTGATGATGGATGATGGTGATGATGATGGTTTTGATGATGATGATGGTGGTGGTGGATGTGGTGGTGGTGATGATGATGATGATGGTGGTGGTGGTGATGATGATGATGATCTCCATGTGCTCGTTCTTGATTTCGGGGTACAGTTGAAAGGCATGCGTTATGTTGAAATGAAGCGATGTTCAGTGTAGAATGATGATGATGATGATGGTGTTGATGATGGTGATGATGATGATGATGACAATGGTGATGACGATGATGATGATGATCCCTGCCTGCTCGTTCTTGATTTCTGGGTATGCGTTAAAAGGCATGTGGAATATGTTGTGTTGAAATGAAGCGATGCCCAGTTCCTCTGAATATTCTTGTTATTGTTCTTGTTGTTCTGTTGTTGTTGTTGTTCTTCTTCTTCTTCTTGCTACTGTTGTTGTTTTTGCTCCTGTTATTGTTATTGCTGTCGATGTCGTTGTTGTTCTCCTCCTCCTCCTCCTCCTCCTCCTCCTCCTTCATCTTCTTCTTCTGTTTTCCTTCCTTTTCCTCCTCCTCCTCCTCCTCCTTAAGGCACGCATGAAAATACACTACAATTTATTTACGATGTTAGGCCATGGTTGGGATATTGTATGGACATCTCTTAGGCACGATCAAGCAACCAGCCAACCAACCAGACATGTAGAAATAAATCACTAGTAGCAGACAGGCACACTTTTCAATCGCCAAAGACGTGGAACAAGCTCCCTGATAACCTCCGTCATTCTGATTCCCTCGCATCTTTTAAATCTCGTCTCAAAACTCACCTTTTCCTCTCAGCAGTAAGTTCAATTGTGGCAGGTCCACTTCCTTTTCGTAAGCTGTGCTTGACTATGTGTGTATACATATGCATGTGTACATAACTACATGCATGTATATGAATGTGTGTTGTGTGTGCGTGTGTTTATGTAAGTTTGTGCCTGCCTATGTGTGCGTATGTGTTAGGGTAGCTGTTAGATACACGTGTATGTTAAAATGTATGTATGCAGTGTGTGTGTGTGTGTGTGTGTAGTCACATTTTGGTGTGTGTATGTAACACAGATATAATGTTTTATGTTAACAAAAGCGTTTTTGTAAAGCACCTAGAGCAGATTTCTGGATAGTGTGCTATATAAGTATCCATTATTATTATTATTATTATAAAGACCGACACTCTTTGCTGTTTTTTTTTTTTTTTGTTTTTTTTTAATACTAAAAGTCAAGTTTGTTTGTTTGGAGAAAGAAAAAACAAACAAACAAAAAACACACACAAAAAAAAAAACCCCAGAGGAGGTTAGTTAGGTAGGGGACTCCAAACCGACCAGACTGAACTGGCAACTGACGTGCATTGCTTTGTGTCACACACACACACACACACACACACACACACGAGGACCGAGCGAGCGAGGATCCGAGGCCCACACGACTGAACTGAACCAAGCAGAGTTCAGTTTCAGTTTCAGTAGCTCAAGGAGGCGTCACTGCGTTCGGACAAATCCATATACGCTACACCACATCTGCCAAGCAGATGCCTGACCAGCAGCGTAACCCAACGCGCTTAGTCAGGCCTTGAGGAGAAAAAAAAAAGAAAAAAAAAGAAAAAGAAAAAAAGGTGAATAAATGATAGATAAGCTTACACAAATAAATAAATAAATAATAAATAATAACTATAATGTAAAAAAAAAAAATAATAAAAAAAAATTAAAAAAAAGCAAATGGATGTAAAACATTAAGACACACATTCACATATACACCCACACATGCATAACAGATATGCACCGAACACGCAGTTTCACAGATATGAAAGCACAGTCAAGCAGAAAGAGCCTTGACCCTGTTGTCCCTGTGTCTCTCACTTCACTGCGGGGAAATCGGGGAGGGGGAGAGGGGGTTGGTGGGGAGGGGGTGGGGGTGGGGGGGGAGGGGGACTCGGGGGGGTCATTGCACCCCCAGGGTCACTCACCCCCACCCCACCCCCACCCCCCACCCCCTGTACCCACAAGCACACCACCACTCTCGTCACGCTCTTGACTTTTTGTAAAGTATCATTGCTATCTGTGTGGGTTGGATGACTCGTGGACAATGTTGAACAGAAGTAGGGGAGTTGATAAGGTTTGGGGGGGTGTGTGTGTGTGTGTGTTCTCTGCATCTGTGTGTGTGTGTGTGTGGAGGGAAGTATTCGCTGGGGGGGGAGGGGAGTGGGGGGGGGGGGGGGGGCTGGGGGGAGGGGGGGGTGTGTGGGTGGCAGTGGGGGGTGCTGTGGGCGGGCATACATACACACATCTACTATAGGCAGCACATTCGAATCAGTGATGAAAGAGGTGCCTCTCTCTCTCTCTCTCTCTCTCTCTCTCTCTCTCTCTCTCCTGTGTGTGTGTGTGTGTGTGTGTGTGTTGCGGTTGAATAGGTTGAGTTCTCTGTGTGTATGCCTGCCTGTCTGTCATCGCCTCATGTTAATGAATGATGGAGCTATTGCATAAATCATCAAATCCTCTCTCTCTCTCTCTCTGTACGCACTCCACCTTTGCACTCGAGCGCGCGCGCGCGCACACACACACACAAACACACACAAATACACACACAACTCTGTGCGTATCCTTCTCACCACATAACAGGTGTAGGGGAGGGGACGTCTCCCATTGTGTGTGTGGGTGTCAGTCTGGCTTTGTGTCTCTGTCGTCAACATGGAATGTGTGTGTATATATCATAGTGTGTGTGTGTGTGTGTGTGTTGGATCGTCCCCAATTCTGTACATATCAAGTGGCCGGGCGAGGGTGGGGGGGGGGGGGGACCAGAGGCCGGATCAGCTGACAGGTTGTTGGGAGGGGGGAAGGGGGGGGGGAGAGAGAGAGAGAAAAGGAAAAAAAAAAGATAGGGCTGTACTCGTCTACATACCAGCTGGAGCTTACAAAAGTCGTGACAGGCGAGGCGGAATGCGTGTGTATATATAGAACAACACGAGGTATAGTGGAGGAAAACGAGTGCAGGGGGGTACTGTGTGTGTGTGTGTGTACAGGTGTTTGGAGAGAGTGGGGCCTAGTGGTAGCGCGTCAACCTAGGAGGTGTTAAGTGTCCGCGGGTTCGATCCTCAAGACATGGACTCAGTGGAATTTTTTTTAACCCCCCTCCCCCCCGCTCCCTGCCCCCCACTCTCTCTCTCTCTCTTCTTTTGACCTTGAGAGGTGGCGGTGTGGGTGCTTGTCTTTCTTTCGGCCGGACATGCAGCAGCGTGCACAGTGTGTTTTGAAAGGAACCCACGTCAACAAAAAGGGTTGCCCCTAGCAAAATGCTGTTGTTGATAAATTCGCTTTTTACAGGAAAACAGAATTGATACAACTGAAGACAGTGGGGAAAGAGAGAAAGAAAGAAAAAAAAACAACAACCACCAACCAAACATGCGTGCGTGTATTTGTGTGTGTGTGTGTGTGTGTGTGTGTGTGTGAGATTACAACGTCTCTCCCCCCCACCCCC
>NC_134888.1:6390791-6400791 GCF_041734735.1 Babylonia areolata | reverse complement strand
TGTATATAATGTGAATGGATGTCTGGATTGTATAACAGGTAGGCGCGCCGATGTACACACACACACTATTCGCAGGCAAAAACAAAAAATCCAATAATTTTGAGAGTACGCCATACCCACTCTTTGTACTGTTGCACTTTCAAACGAATATTGTTTGATCCAACACCGACGGTGCCACGGGTTTTATATAAACATGTCCCCTAAATATCAGAGAGAGAGAGAGAGAGAGAGAGAGAGACTGTCACTGTCGTATGTTCCCAAAACGAAACTAGAGCGAGCTCATTCGTATTCCCTTCAGCCTCGAGACTCGTATAATATTGGTCGTTGAACTCATCCAAAACAGTATTGGTTACGGAAACTGAAGACAACAAATTGATAAAAGCCAAGAAAGTGTTAGTACATGCATGCATGCTGAACCTAGCGCAAACAGTGGGTTATCAAGTGCAAACGTGAAAACACTGGTATATATATAATAACTTTGCCAATTCAGGATGATGAAAAAGGTTCAGTGGCAACAGGCAGCTTTGGAGATTGAAGAGGCGTTGTGTTGTTGTTTCCATCTGAAAAAAAAGTGAAAAAGAAAGAAAGAAAGAAAGAAAAAAGAGAATTGAAGATTGGGAATTAAACTTTGTATCAATTGACAGTCAATTGGAGATTGGGAATTTAACTTTGTATTGACAGTCATTCGAAAACGTGACCTGAAATCGGTATGCACACTACGTAGATTATTTATTCAGAAAGTCCAGTTCAGTCTTGAACTCGCACATAGCTTGTCTATTCTTGATAATTTTAAATAAATATATGTATATGTATCTTGTTGCATTGTTGCAGTAGCGTCCCATCTCAGTTTCAAGTGCAGGTGCGCTCGCTCGCAATCGACACAACGTTCTGTGGGTTTTTGGGGTTGTTGTTTTTTTGTTTTGTTTTTTCCAGCTGAATAGGGTTATATATTGCATTGCATGTGATCTCAGCGGTTTCTGTCTGAAAGTGTCTTCCCCCCTCACACTACCCACAACCCCCACCATCCCAACACACACACACACACACACACACACACACACACGTCTCCTATCTACCTCTCCCCGGAGAAGCTGCGCAGCGTAGACCTTCCAGCCATCGCTGGATGCTTCCAAGAATTTAATCAATGGAACTCCCTCCCTCCCCCCCCCCCCCCCCCCCATACCAGCTTCTTTCTCCGAACCAAACCTTTTCCCTCTTCCTGTCGACGTGTGCGTGCTGTGTTTTGTTCGCGTTCTGGTTAGTGAAGGTCTGGTTTTTCCGTTTCACTCGCAACTCTAGACAGTGATTGTGATTGTATGTCAGGAGCTGTTGCAGTTCCATCTGTGGAAAAGATTGTACTGTGGGTCCACTGGTACGTCCTGTTCATTATCGTCACGGCTGCTTTTTTTTTTCTTTCCGACAATATGCCGAGCGACACAGTTGTGGTGGTACAAATGCGTGACATCTTATTTCGCGCACGCACACACACACACACACACACACACACACGCGCGCGCGCACGCACGCCGCGCGTCTTATATATGTTATATGATGTATGTAGGCTCCTAATAGCACGTGGTGAATCGTGGTATTGACGTCACAGAGAGACCGTATGAATGATGCTGTTTTTGTTATGTGACCTCGTCTCTCTCTTTCTGTGTGTGAGTGTGTGTGTGCGAGAGAGAGAGAGAGAGAGAGAGCGTGCGTGCGTGTCCAGTCATGAGCTGTGCTGAAGTGGGCACGGATTGTCTGAAGGCTGAACCAAGCCACCTGAACATGTAACACACTGTGTCCATGTGTGTGTGGTGTGTGTGTGTGTGTGTGTGTGTGTGTGAGAGAGAGAGAGAGAGAGAGAGAGAGAGCGTGCGTGTCCAGTCATGAGCTGTGCTGAAGTGGACACGGATTGTGTGAAGGCTGAACCAAGCCACCTGAACATGTAACACACTGTGTCCGTGTGTGTGTGTGTGTGTGTGTGTGTGTGTAAGATGGCCTGTTATTTATTATCGCCTTACTACTGTCTTGTCCCCCCCCCCCACTGAGATGTCCAGTTTGCAGGTCAGTGGTGCTCCCCACCACCCTCTGTTTCTCTCCCGGACAAGACCCCCCCCCCCCCCCCCCCCCCACGCTGGCCCCTTGTGTTTCATCTGATTTGTTCGGGGGGTGGGGTGGATTGGAGGTGGGCGTAGTACATAGGGTGGAAAGGCTCCCAGCGTTCCTGTCTCACGCACACACACACAGAGCCAGCCAGGCAGGCTGGCAGGCTATCTTGCTGGGTCAATGGATTCAAACCCGGTGTTACGCAAAAAAACGATAGATAGCCCACTGTGTGTGCCCGAGTGCTGTGCTGATTAACAGGCAGGCCAGAGAGCTAGAGAGAGGGTGGGTGTGTTCGGGAGGAGGTGGGGGGAGAGGGGAGGAACAGAGGGATGAGCGGTGGGTGGGGGTGGGGGATAGGTAGGCGGGGGTGGAGGGGGGTATAGGTATAGGTAGGCGGATGCAGGGAGGGAGACGAGGGGAGAGGGCATTGCATTGCAATTCCTGTCTGCTCGTTTCCCGCCAACCACCACCACCACCACCACCGTAATCACAACCACCACGCCACCACCACCACCACACCTCCATTATCACAGCCACCACCACCACAACCACCACCACCGCCATTATCACAACCACCACGCCACCACCACCACCACCACCATTATCACATCCGCCACGACACCACCACCACCACCACCATTATCACAACCACCACGCCACCACCACCACCATTATCACAACCACCACGCCACCACCACCGCCATTATCACAACCACCACGCCACCACTACCACAACCACCACCATCACCCCCCCCCCAGCAGCACCCCCCCAGCACCCACTGGATCCCAGTCCAGGCCGCCTTACTGTGTGTGTGTGTCTCGGGGAGCAGAAAGATTGGATGGAGTGATACTACGTAGCCCTGAAGGGTCATCCATCAAGAACAGGAACTGGGGGGAGGAGGAGGAGGGGGGGGGGGGGGGGAAGAAGGGGAGGAGGGGGATAAGAAAAGTGGTGGGGGGGGGGGGAGGTAAGGAGGACAGAAGTGGGGAGTGAAAGGTGGGAGTAGGGGGTAGACTGAACAGTGAAGGAGAGAGGTGGGAGCGGTGAGGGTGGAGGAGGGAGGGGGGTGCCGGGGAGGGGTGGGTGGGGGGTGTTTGTATATACATGTGTAGTAGAGTAATGACTGAATGAATGAAGGGAAGCAGTTATATTAGCGAACAGAACAGAACACACACGGTCTGGTGGCCATGTCTGGTAATGATGATGATGCTGCTGCTGCGTGCCGGGCAGAGAGAGAGAGGGAGAGAGAGAAGACACAGCAGACAGGGAGCAAGAGAGAGAGACAGAGAGAGAGAGAAGACAGAGAGAGACAGAGAAGACACAGCAGACAGGGAGGGAGAGACAGAGAGAGACAGAGAGAGAGAGGGGAGAGAGAGAGAGAGAAGACACAGCAGACAGGGAGAGTGAGAGAGAGAGATAGAGAGAGACAGAGAGAGAGAGGGGAGAGAGAGAGAGAGAAGACACAGCAGACAGGGAGGGAGAGAGAGAGACAGAGAGAGAGAGGGGAGAGAGAGAGAGAGAAGACACAGCAGACAGGGAGAGGGAGAGAGAGAGATAGAGAGAGACAGAGAGAGAGGGGAAAGAGAGAGAGAGAGAGAAGACACAGCAGACAGGGAGAGTGAGAGAGAGAGAGACAGATAGAGACAGAGAGAGAGGGGGGGGAGAGAGAGAGAGAGAAGACACAGCAGACAGGGAGAGGGAGAGAGAGAGACAGATAGAGAGAGACAGAGAGAGATGGGGAGAGAGAGAGAAGACACAGCAGACAGGGAGGGAGAGAGAGAAGACACAGCAGACAGGAAGGGAGAGGGAGAGAGAAAGACAGATAGAGACACAGAGAGAGGGGAGAGAGAGAGAGAGAGAGAAGACAGCAGACAGGGAGGGAGAGAGAGAGACAGATAGAGAGAGGGGAGAGAGAGGGAGAGAGAAGACACAGCAGACAGATAGGGAGAGAGAGAGGGAGAGAGAGAGACAGATAGACAGGGAGAGAGAGGGGGGAGAGATAGAGAGAGAGAGAAGACAGCAGACAGTGAGGGAGAGAGAGAGACAGAGAGAGGGAGAGAGAGAGAGAGAAGACACAGCAGACAGATAGGGAGAGAGAGAGAGAGAGGGAGAGAGAGAGACAGATAGACAGGGAGAGAGAGGGGGGAGAGAGAGAGAGAGAGAGAGAGAAGACACAGCAGGCAGGACGGGGCCTATCACACACAATCCCCCCCCCCCCCATCCCCTCTCTTGTTGGTGAATCAATGCCAGCAGCCACATTGGGAGGATACTACTACTGGAGGGAGGAGGGGTGGGTGGGGTGGTGGGTGGGGGGTGGTGTGTGTCTGGAGATTGTTGCTCCTTTAATTACCAGATGGTAAGAGAGGGGGTCGGGGGGGGGGGAGAGATTGCTTTAGATACACGTACTGATGATGTTTGGTTGGTTTGTCGGCTAGCGCTTGCGGCTACTTGCTTCCACCACCATTTTCATACCACCACCTACCTGCTTTACCACCATTACCACACCCCCACTTCTACCACATCCATCTTTACACCACCACCTCCTTTACCACCACTACCACCACCATCTTCATACCACCACCATTTTTATACCACCACCTCTTTTACCACCACTACCACCACCATCTTCATACCACCACCACTACCACCACCATTTTTATACCACCACTTTTACCACCACTGCCACCACCCTCTTCATACCACCACCTCCTTTTACCACCACTACCACCACCATCTTCATACCACCACCATCTTCATACCACCACCTCCTTTACCATCACTACCACCACCCTCTTCATACCACCACCTCCTTTTCCATCACTACCACCACCATCTTCATACCACCACCACTACCACCACCATTTTTACACCACCACCTCTTTTGCCACCACTACCACCACCCTCTTCATACCACCACCTCCTTTACCACCACTACCACCACCATCTTCATACCACAACCACTACCACCACCCTCTTCATACCACCACCTCCTGTACCACCACTACCACCACCAGTTTTACCACGGCCACCACTACCACCACCGGCCAGCAACCACACAAACACCACAAGCGGGCCTGATGGAGGGAGCCTGGAGACCAGAAAAGCCAACAGCAGCAACGCAGTGCTGTATGATAACTGCTAATACATAACATACACGTTACAATGCTATCTATCTCCCGCTCTGCGTCCTCCCCGCTATATCTGAGAGAGAGGGATCGACACATAACAAGACATCCATGTTTTGCCTTGTAGTGTGTAGAAGGTTTTTGACTTTGTCCTGTGATCGTCTCTCTGTCTCTGTCTCTCTCTCTGTCTCTCTCTATCTTCATACCACCACCGCCATCTGTCCTATCCATCTGTCAATCTTAGTGTGTGTGTGTGTGTGTGTGTGTGTGGGGGGGGTGCTGTCAGTGTGTGTGTGAGCGCGTGTGTGTGTCTGTATATGTGTGTGTGAGCGCGTGCGTGTGTGTGTGCACGGGTGTGGGTGTCGGGGCGGGGGGGGGGGGGGGGGGGGGGGGGGGGGGGGGGGGGTTCTTCATTATATATACCCTTCTGCATGAAAACCTTTTTCCTTTCATTTATGTGTGTGCAATTTGTGATAGATGTAGATTAGCTAGGACAGATTGGAAGAATAGGCTATGCCTAAAATCTCAATCCTTGAATAAAAAAAAACAAAACAAAAAAACGTTTTGAGTTCTTCTTCTGCGTTCACTCGTATGCACACGAGTGGGCTTTTACGTGTATGACCGTTTTTACCCCGCCATGTAGGCAGCCATACTCCGTTTTCGGGGGTGTGCATGCTGGGTATGTTCTTGTTTCCATAACCCACCGAACGCTGACATGGGTTACAGGATCTTTAACGTGCGTATTTGATCTTCTGCTTGCATATACACACGAAGGGGGTTCAGGCACTAGCAGGTCTGCACATATGTTGACCTGGGAGATCGTAAAAATCTCCACCCTTTACCCACCAGGCGCCGTCACCGTGATTCGAACCCGGGACCCTCAGATTGACTGTCCAACGCTTTAACCACTCGGCTATTGCGCCCGTCGTTTTGAGTTCTGAGTTCTGAGTTCCCTCTCTCTCTCTGTCTTGCTTGTCCATGAAGCACGTAACAACAACACAGGGAAAAGCAGGGGGAGCTTCTCAGTGACTTGACTTGTATTGCAGCCACGCCAGACCGCTAAATGAACCAACAGGGAGGGGATGCTGGGGGTGGGGGGTGGGGGTGGGGTGGGGTCCCAGCTGGCTGTCAGCTGACTGGCTGACGGACTGACTGACTGAATGACGTCCCTGCTGGGGGTGGGGGGAAGAGGGCGTGGGGGGGGGGGGGGGGGCACAGAGAGTGAGAGTGTGTGTGTGTGAGGAAGAGAGAGAGAGAGGAGGGGTGGGTGGGGGTGGGAGACAGAGACAAAGCATTGACAGAGAGGGGGAGAGTAGGAGACCGACCGATAAAACAGAGAGGGGGAGGAGAGAGAGAGAGAGAGAGGGGGGGGGGGGGGTGAGTGAAAAAGTTGGAAAGAGGAGGGAGGGAGAGAGAAATGGAGCAGAGATGGAGTGATGGAATGCAGTGATGGGTGGGGGGATATAATAGTTGGGGGGGGGAGGGGGGGGAGAGAGAGAAATGGAGCAGAGATGGAGTGATGGAGTGCAGTGATGGGTGGGGGGATATAGTAGTTGGGGGGGGGGGGGGGGGAGAGAGAGAGAGAAATGGAGCAGAGATGGAGTGATGGAGTGCAGTGATGGGTGGGGGGATATAATAGTTGGGGGGGGGGGGGGGGGGTAGGGAGAGAGAAATGGAGCAGAGATGGAGTGATGGAGTGCAGTGATGGGTGGGGGGATATAATAGTTGGGGGGGGGGGGGGGAGAGAGAAATGGAGCAGAGATGGAGTGATGGAGTGCAGTGATGGGTGGGGGGGATATAGTAGTTGGGGGGGGGGGGGGGAGGGGAGGGAGAGAGAGAAATGGAGCAGAGATGGAGAGATGGAGTGCAGTGATGGGTGGGGGGATATAATAGTTGGAGGTGGGGGAGGGAGAGAGAAATGGAGCAGTGATGGAGTGATGGAGTGCAGTGATGGGTGGGGGGATATAATAGTTGGGGGGGGGGGGGTGGGAAGGGAGAGAGAAATGGAGCAGAGATGGAGTGATGGAGTGCAGTGATGGGTGGGGGGATATAATAGTTTGGGGGGGGGGGGGGGAAGGGAGAGAGAAATGGAGCAGAGATGGAGTGATGGCAGTGCAGTGATGGGTGGGGGATATAATAGTGGGGGGGGCGGGGGAAGGGAGAGAAGAGAATGGAAGCAGAGATGGAGTGATGGAGTGCCGTGATGGGTGGGGGGATATAATAGTTGGGGGCGGGGGAGGGAGATGAAGAATGGAGCAGTGATGGAGTGATGGAGTGCAGTGATTGGTGGGGGGGATATAATAGTTTGGGGGGGGGGGGGGGAAGGGAAGAGAGAAAGGAAGCAGGCAGGAGGGAGTGATGGAGTGCAGTGATGGGTGGGGGATATACTAGTTGGGGGGGGGGGATGGAAGAGAGAAATGAGCAGAGATGGAGTGATGGAGTGCAGTGATGGGTGGGGGGATATAATAGTTGGGGGGTGGGGGGTGGAGGAGGAAGAGGGTAGTCAGTGAGGGTGGTGGTGTTGGTCGATCTTTGAGTGAGACCTCACGTCAGTATTCACGCCCCCCCGCCCCCCCCCCCCCCCCCCCCCCCCCCCCCCCCCCCCCCCCCCCCCCCCCCCCCCCCCCCCCCCCCCATCCCCCCTTTTGTAGATGATAAGAATAAGTAAAAGAACGAATTGGTAACTAACTGGGTTTTTCTTGAGAACGGAAATTTTCAAAACTTGAGAATTAGCCCAGTCGTTACGAACCATCACTGGGGGGGGGGGGGGGGGGTGGACTTGAGTTTTCCCACCCCAGTCCCCCTTTCGGATTGGGAGAGACAGAGAGAGAGATAGGTTGCATTCCCGAGAGCTAATAAAAGAACCACTCTGTTTTTTTTTTGTTGGTGGGTTTTTTTTGTTGTGTTTTGTTTTCTTTTTTGGTCTTCCGCACGGCAATTACACAAGCACTATTGACGGTGATTGACGTCATTCACTTTAGCGACTGAAAGCGGGGCAGTGTTTTTTTTTTTGTTGTTGTTGTTGTTCACCAGGTGGTCTATATTCGTGCGTGAGATAAACCAGCCAACTGTTCCTCGTCAGCGGATTTCGCCGTGGAATTTCCAAGCCAAGTTCAATAAGTTTAACTTTTTGTGGAGGGTATAGGGAAGGTGAAGACTGCGTGTGAAGTGAGTGGGGTTGGGGGTAAGGGGGGGAACAACAAAATTGTGTGTGTGTGTGTGTGTGTGTGTTGATGCGTGCGTGCGTGCATGCGTAAATCTGTGTGTGAACAACAACAACAGCAACAACAGTGAAACGAAGAAAAAACATAAGTGAAAGAACTTCCGTAGTCTGTGGAAATCCGCGTCAGTATTTTGTCGATATTTTGAACCCCTTTTATTTCACCGAATCAGCCCCCAACTGGGATCTTCACTGAATCAGCCCTTCTAGATTCCCCCCCTGGCTGCTGACTGTTCAGTATGACAAAAATCGGTCATTCGCAAGTATGCCTTCAACATTACTATGGAATATAACAAGTTTGTGGGAAAATGGGCACTTTTTTTTTACTGTTTGATACAAGATTAAGCTACACAATGCTACCTTGGAATTTTGCCATTGAACATATATTGTTTTGCTGTTATAGATTTGTCAGTGCTTAGAACTTAATTATATGCTTACCCTATACTTTCTAATGCACAAAACATATAAATTCTGTATCTGTAAACCTTTGAATAAAAAATGTTGAGAAAAAGAAAAAAAATCGGTCATTCGGGAACTCCCGCCCCGCCGCATACAAAGGAAAAGGAAGTAAAGATGATGACCTCAGCTGCAACATTCCCGCAACTTTCTTTTCCTGTTTTCGTTGACGTGGAAAGGGTGGGTGGTGAGGGGAAGGCTTGTGAAGGTTTCGTCCGCGAAGGGAGATAATTATAGCCGTGTCGAAGGTTTTTATTTAACAGTGCCTTCCCCCCCCCCCACCCCTCAGCGCATTTCGAGTTCAGCCAACTTCGAGGAGGTGTCTTTCACGATAGAAAAAAAAACTCGTGTGTTGATAACTGTTTGTTTGTTTTTTCTCCCTGTTTATTTCGAGTTATTGTATGACGACAACAAAAAAAGCTTGCGTGTTTATCTTTTCCTGGTGAGTTTATTGTATTTTAATTATATTGTTGTTTTTAGTTGTTTTTTTTTGTTTTGTCGTCTGCTTGATGAAATCAAAGAATTTGGAGAGTTTGTGTGATGTTTGGTAGGCAAATTATCCCGGTTCACACACGAAGGTGGGGGTTGTTTTATATGGTTTATGATAGTTTTTTTTCTGATATTTTATTTAATGCGATATGTTTTACGATGTTGAAGGGTGTCTTATAAAAAAATTAATCTCCCAAACCGACCTTAGGTTTTGAAGACTCAGAGAGTAGCAGCGTTGCGTCTAGTTCACTTGGCGTCTAGTTCTCTGTCTCTGTCTCTCTCTGTCTCTCTGTCTCGCTCTCTTTCTTTAACACGCATACACACACACACACACACACACACACACACACACACACACACACACACACACACACACACACAGAGGCTGAAAAGATGTCAGACCTCAGGCTGCTAAGTTTCACCAGATAACAAAAAAAAACTGCTGTCAGTTCCGCCGAGATGTCATTTGTATTCCCTTTGTTTGGTCATCAGTCTGCTTTATCTGGGGAACTTGAACATCATCATAAAATCTATGGTCCCAACACGCACGTGTGCGTGCGTGCGTGCATGTGTATGTGTGCGAGGCAGAGAGAGAGAGGGCAGAGGTGGGGG
>NC_134888.1:6365791-6368291 GCF_041734735.1 Babylonia areolata | reverse complement strand
TGTCTGTCTGTCTCTCTCCGTGTCTGTCTGTCTCTATCTGTCTGTCTCTCTGTGTCTGTCTGTCTCTGTCTGTCTGTCTCTCTGTGTCTGTCTGTCTCTCTCCCTGTCTGTCTGTTTGTCTCTGTCTGTCTGCTCGTCTCTGTCTGTCTCTCTGTGTCTGTCTGTCTGTCTGTCTGTGTCTGTCTGTCTCTGTCTGTCTGTCTCTCTGTGTCTGTCTGTCTGTCTCTGTCTGTCTGTCTCTCTGTGTCTGTCTGTCTCTCTCCCTGTCTGTCTGTTTGTCTCTGTCTGTCTGCTCGTCTCTGTCTGTCTCTCTGTGTCTGTCTGTCTGTCTGTCTGTGTCTGTCTGTCTCTGTCTGTCTGTCTCTCTGTGTCTGTCTGTCTGTCTCTGTCTGTCTGTCTCTCTGTGTCTGTCTGTCTGTCTCTGTCTGTCTGTCTCTCTGTGTCTGTCTGTCTGTCTCTCTCCCTTTCTGTTTGTCTGCTTGTCTCTGTCTGCCAGTCTGTCTCTGTCTACCTGTCTTTCTGTCTCTGTCTGTCTGTCTCTCTCCCTGTCTGTCTGTCTCTGTCTGTCTCTCTCCCTGTCTGTCTGTCTGTCTCTGTCTGTCTACATGCTTGTCTCTGTCTGTCTCACTGTCTCCCTTGTTCTGTTTTTATCATTTCAAAAGTGTTGTCAGGGTAGAACAACCTTGGTGGAATACCCTTCACCTGTGGCCTGGAGAAATAATTTGTCTTTCAAGTTTCATGAATGTGTCAGGAGAGTGAGACACTCACGGTCGCGCTGACAGACGATTAGTGTTTACATGCAGCCGCGCGCGTGAGTGAGTGAGTGTGTGTGTGTGTGTGTGTGTGTGTGTGTGTGTGTGTGTGTGTGTGTGTGTTGTTTTGTTTGGGTCTCACAAAAGGGAGAGAGAGACTGTGGTTTGGTTAGCATGGTGAACCAGGTATTTGAAAAGCCTGCGTCTGCCCCTCTGTCTGTCTGTCTGTCTGTCTCTCAGTCTGATCTCTTTCTGATGTCACTCTGTGCGTCTCTGTCTCTCTCTCTGTCTCTGTCTGTCTGTCTCTCTCTCTCTCTCTGGTGTGTGCACGCACGATTGTTCTTGGCCTGGATTGGTTAATTCTGGATTGTTGTTTGTTGGTTTAAACAAATCTGTAATGTGAACCCTTGAAGTGCGAAATGCATAATATCACTACAGTTACGGACAGTTTCCAGTATTTATACATTGTGCTGAATACATTCTTGGTTCCGAAATAAGCCCAGTGGACAGTTGTATTTCTACATGATATTAAGGCCTTTTTCTTTCTTCCCCCTTCATTATATTCATACATTTTGATTCCAGAAATAAACCCGAAGGACAGTTTTCTATACTGCTACTTCGTTCGTGGGCTGCAACTCCCACGTTCACTCGTATGTACACGAGTGGGATTCTGCGTTGTATGACCGTGTTTACCCCGCCATGTAGACAGCCATACTCCGTTTTCGGGGGGTGTTTTCGATACATTTCCACACGACATGAGTGCCTCTTTCTTTATTTCCCCATCATTGTATTAATCTTTAGGGGATGATGAGATTCCCTAAAGACCTCCTCTACGGAGAACTTGTGCAGGGAAAACGTCCCACAGGCAGACCACAGCTGCGATTCAAAGACGTGTGCAAGAGGGACCTAAAAGCCTTGAACATCGACCAGAAGCAACAGCCCTCGAACGGTCAGCCTGGAGACAGACTGTGCAGAAAGGTCTTTCCAAGTTCGAAGAGACAGACACTCGCTCAGCAGCACGAGGAAAAGAGAATGAGAAGAAAGGCTGCAGCCCAGGCAGACAGACAGACAGACCAGCGTCAGACTTCATCTGTGCCCTCTGCCAACAGGGACTGTCATTTCCGCGTCGTTGCTGGCCAGCCACACCCGACGCTGTACCAGAACAAACACCTAGAGCGCAACTCCATAGTCTTCCGAGACTGAAGGATGCCTACTGTATTAATTAATACATTTGGGGTTTCCGAGATAAATGCTGTGGGCGACGGGCGCAATAGCCGAGTGGTTAAAGCGTTGGACTGTCAATCTGAGGGTCCCGGGTTCGAATCACGGTGACGGCGCCTGGTGGGTAAAGGGTGGAGATTTTTACGATCTTCCAGGTCAACATATGTGCAGACCTGCTAGTGCCTGAACCCCCCCTTCGTGTGTATATGCAAGCAGAAGATCAAATACGCACGTTAAAGATCCTGTAATCCATGTCAGCGTTCGGTGGGTTATAGAAGCAAGAACACACCCAGCATGCACCCCCCCGAAAACGGAGTATGGCTGCCTACATGGCGGGGTAAAAACGGTCATACACGTAAAGGCCCACTCGTGTGCATACGAGTGAGCGTGGGAGTTGCAGCCCACGAGCGCAGCAGAAGAAGAAGAAGAAGAAAAATGCTGTGGGGACAGTCTTCGATACGTTTCTTCATGCTTGTCAATGCCTCTCTCCCCTTGTGTTTTGTCGCAGGGCCGGCCACAGTGCGCAT
>NC_134888.1:6348291-6360791 GCF_041734735.1 Babylonia areolata | reverse complement strand
TCAAAGAAAACTGATGTATTTTGAATGGAGCTGACTTACTTGAATATGTCCAACTCAAGATACATATTAGTTGAATGTGTATGTAAGAAATAGCTGTTTGCTTTAACCTGTACGTGTGTGTGTGTGTGTGTGTGTGTGTGTGTGTGTGTTGATGCACAAGCTTATGTGCGTTTAAGTGATTGCGTTAATCTGTGTATATGTGTGCGCTTGTTAGTGTGTGTGTGTGTGTGCATTTGTGTTTGTGTTTATGTTTGCACATGATGAAAAGTTTACATTTGATTTTGAACAAGAAGAAAGAAAAATTGATATATTTGGAATGGAGCTGACTTTGGTGAATATGTCCAACTATAGACATGAAACAGTTGAATGTTATTTAAGATATATATAGCTGTTTGCTTTAACCTGTGTGTGTGTGTGTGTGTGTGTGTGTGTGTGCATAACTGTGTGTTTATGTGATTGCGTTAATCTGCATATGCATACATACATACATACATACCTCTCTCTCTCTCTCTCTCTCTCTCTCTCTCTCTATATATATATATATATATATATATATATATATATAGTGTGTGTGTGTGTGTGTGTGTGTGTTAGTTTGTGTGCGTGTAATTGTGTTTGTGTGTATTTGTGTGCAAGGTAAGGATTTTACATTTTACAATATCTCCTTACATTTAATTCATTTTCATATCAACAAAATCAGTGATAGTAACATAAACACATTGATATATTTTGAATGGAGTCGACTGTTAGTATGTCTTACCAAAGACACATAGCAGTTAACTATGTAAGAACTAGATATTTACTTGTATCTTCTCTGGATGTGTGTGTGCATGCACATCTGTGAGTGTTTCTTTGTTAATGCATGCGCTTATGTATGTTTGTATGATTGCATTAATCTGTGTGTGAGTGTGGACATGTTAGTATGTGTGTGCACGCATTTGTGTTTGAGTGTGTGTGTGCATTCAAAAAAGATTTCACATTCCAACAACAATGATTTGTCATCTTGTAAATCCTTTAAACCACTATCAGATTATAATAATTATAAACAAAATCAATGATAGTCATATGAAGGAAATAATAGTAGTAGAAATATCAGGACTGTGATCATTAACTTTGTATAAAGAAAGGAAAAAGGTAATAAGCCCCTGGAAATAGATTTTATTTCAAGATTTGTTTCACCCTCTTATTAAGCTGAAGGCTTTACAAGCTGTTTGTTTGTGTGATGATAGCAAGACGGATTCTTTGCTGACCTGATCTGGAGTTTAAGGATGGATTGTACAACCAGGAAATTGACTAGCGTTAAATCGGACAAGGTGTGTGTTTCTCTCATCATTCCTGTGGAACAGAAGTCTACAAAGCACTGTGGGACCGTCAAACAAGATACTGTCTTCAGGAATTTCCAGTTCTAACCCCCTTTTGCGTTTTTTCCCCTCTTATTATTATTTTATTTTTCATTTATGTTATTTTATCACTGTTCATGTTTTTTTTTTTTGTTGTTGTTTTTTTTTTTTTTTTTTTTTTTTTTTTGGGGGGGGGGGGTGTATGTTTCTTTGTGTAATCCAAAGGGAAATGATATGCCTGCAGTTTGGACCTGGTTGTGTCGAACCCGCCATTCTTTGCTTTCAGTATAATCTGAAACGACACTGTAATGCCTCCTTGAAGGACAAGCCATATTCAGAGAGACTGGGAATCCTGTGAAGTCATGGGATAGTTTGCCGGACACGGTGGTCGTTACTGCGCGGAAAGTCTCAACTTTCAAGAAAGGACTCGATGCACCTTGGGCCACCCTACCCCCTCACTGTACAATCCAGTTGTTGTTGTCTCGTTCGTCATTTATCAGATAGATTCCCCCCCGTCTCCTCGGCGGTACGTCGCAGGTCCTCCAGACCTCCGTAGAGCTTCCGGGCCCAGTGCAGTTATGCTGCACGTAGGTAGTCCATGCATGCCGCCAAAAGTAATTTGTTTTCTACATACAGAATGACGAACAGGCCTACCTAAGCCTCAAACGTCTAATAAGTTCCAAGTCCAAGACGTCAACTGTAATTCCTTTCAGTTTCTTCAGTGATTACTTAGTTTTCTTCATTCTTGGTTCGTCATGCGTTCTTTATCATCACGTTTTAAGGTGGAGAAAATAAATACATAACTTTATTGAGCGTGAATTTCTTTGTAATGTTGGAAAACACACACACACACACACACACACACACACACACACACACACACACACACAACCATGTCGTCTGCCATTCCGATAAACAAGTCAGACGTTGATCTTAACTCGGTACATCTGGTGGGTACAACGTTAGCGTGTTGCATGCGATTTTGGTTTTTACTCAGTTTTAAGCAGGATGAAAATTATTTTTGTTTGCCGCGAATATCTCTCCGATACTTAGGAATACTATTTGCCAAAAGCTGCCCTTTGCGATTTTCCATGACATGGGAGGTAATATCAGTACATCCGGTACACTGTTAATCGTGGTAAATTTAGTACATCTGGTCGGTCCAATGCTGATACAGCAAAAAATAAAAATAAAAAGGGAAGGTTACTTGTACTAAATAAAGGAAAAAGTGTCCGACCCATAAATTATAGAGGAAAATAGTACGAACTCCTTCCGATATGAATACAATTAGCGAAAAGCTGCCCTCTGCGATTTTTCGTGTCATGGGAGGTAATTTGGGTACATCCGGTAGTATTAATTGTGGTAAATTTAGTACATCTGGTTGGTACAATGCCGATACAGCCATTGTTTAATAGTATATAAAAAAGGGAAAGGTTACTTGTACTAAATGAAGGAAAAAGTGTCTGGCCCATAAATTATGGAGGAAAATAGTACGAACTCTTTTATTTGGTCAGAAGTACAAGATATGACTTTTTAAAAAAAATTGAAGTGTTTCTTTTATGATCACATACCAGTCTTCTCAAACTACCAGTGAATTTCTAGTACGCGTCAACATCGTGTATATATATTTCCGACGAACTATTAGCTAGTGGGGTCTGTGGGATACACAGGCTTGTTCGACATGCAGTTCTGTCTCTGTATCCATTGGCTGGGAGCTGGTTATCTCGTTGTCCCGATGGGGGGGGGGGGCAGTGAGATGGAAACCACAACGACCTTTGGCGAAAAAGGTTTAAGACTAAAATTAATGCGAAAGGAGGAGACGGCGGATGGCGGAAGGAGCAGCAGCGCTTGGCCAAGAAAGGAGAAGGACCCGAGTAAAGCGAAAGGTCGATGCGGGTTCCGCTAGCGACCCAGTGCGTCTGTTGTTGGGACCCCGACAGGGCGGTGATGTGACATTGATAGGTCCGGCGTGTTGGATAAGTGACTGTGTAAAGACCCATCTTTTTTGTTGTTGTCTGTTTCTATGCTGGATTGAATTAGGTGTGTGTGTGTGGTGTGAGGTGTTTTCCCCCCTTTTTATTATTATTATTACTTTTTTTTATTTTATAGATTTTTGTTGTTGCTGTATTTGTATTTCCTTTTATCACAACAGATTTCTCTGTGTGAAATTCGGGTTGCTCTCCCCAGGGAGAGCGCGTCGCTACACTACAGCGCCACCCATTTTTTTTTTTTTTTTTTTTTTTTTTTTTTTTCCTGCGTGCAGTTTTATTTGTTTTTCCTATCGAAGTGGATTTTTCTACAGAATTTTGCCAGGAACAACACTTTTGTTGCCGTGGGTTCTTTTACGTGCGCTAAGTGCATGCTGCACACGGGACCTCGGTTTATCGTCTCATCCGAATGACTAGCGTCCAGACCACCACTCCAGGTCTTTTACATGCGCTAAGTGCATGCTGCACACGGGACCTCGGTTTATCGTCTCATCCGAATGACTAGCGTCCAGACCAGCACTCCAGGTCTTGTTAGGTTGCCATATATTCTTTTGATATATGTAGTTTGGGGATACAGATGAAGTTCCCCTTCTCTCATTGATCGATGTGAAGAATGAAGCTGCTAAAAGTAAACAGGCTCTGCTTTTAAAAAAACAAGCACAGAAACAAACAAAAGATAAATCGATATAATGGAATTAAAATCTGTTCCAAACATATATATGCGTCAGCTAGAAATTTATTATTATACCCCCCCCCCCCTCCGCATATATATATTTCGTTTATTTCGGAAAGTTAACTCCAAACTTGAACTACCAACACCCCACCCCCATCATCCACCCCACACACTCTTTTAAAACACACAAACACACACACACACACACACACACACACGCACGCACGCACGCACGTACGCGCGCGCGCGTATCGATGAGAACGAAATGGAAGGGACTGCATCAGCATGCCATGTGGGTATTGATTTCGTCGTGTTTTGGCATGCTGCACCCCCCCCCCCCCCCCCCTTCAGATAAACCCCACACCGATCGTTGTGTCATGGTTGCGGAATGACTGATAGGATTCAGCTCCGAGGTTTGGTGTTTCCTTAACCCCTGCACTGCTGCAGGAGGAGAGTGCGCTGGTCGTTGGAGGGCTGTCACCTGACTGGAGATAGAAACTGAGCTCACAGGCCAGGGGTGTCAGGTCACCATTTCTTCATTTGGACTTATTCGTCTGAGGGTTGCAGTACTATGTTCGGCAAAATGAAAATTCACCAGCACGCACGCACGCACGCACGCACGCACGCACACACACACACACACACACACACACACACACACACACACACACACACACACACAGTGGACTTTAAAATGCATGCATCACTGATCTCATTTGAGCAGGCCTCAGCAGTTAAGAGGGTTAAAAAGATACCAGCGAAAGAGAGAACTTTGGAGCCTCAGTCATCGTCGGTGATTCTTTCTCCTTTTTTTTTTTTCTCCTTTCTTTCTTTCTTTTTCTTTCTTCTGTACTAGTGATTCTTCTTCTTCTTCTTCTTCTTCTTCTGCTTTCGTGGGCTGCAACTCCCACGTTCACTCGTATGTACACGAGTGGGCTTTTACGTGTATGACCGTTTTTACCCCGCCATGTAGGCAGCCATACTACGCTTTCGGGGGCGTGCATGCTGGGTATGTTCTTGTTTCCATAACCCACCGAACGCTGACATGGATTACAGGATCTTTAACGTGCGTATTTGATCTTCTGCTTGCATATACACACGAAGGGGGTTCAGGCACTAGCAGGTCTGCACATATGTTGACCTGGGAGATCGTAAAAAATCTCCACCCTTTACCCACCAGGCGCCGTTACCGAGATTCGAACCCGGGACCCTCAGATTGACAGTCCAACGCTTTAACCACTCGGCTATTGCGCCCGTCGTGCTAGTGATGATTGTACATGATTGATTCCGTTAGGAGCTTTGGTCCCTGGGGGTGGCAGTACACAGAAAGGGCCGTGGTACTGGAGGAAACGGACTGACGAGCTTCACTTCCCCTTCCATAGAGGAAACTTACCCACCACCACCACCACCACCACGTCATGACACCCCCTCACCCTTACACCCCCACCCTCTCCCTAATTACGTACAGACATCGTGCTCGGCGGTCCTTGCCAGTTACTAAGAATAAAGCAGAGAGGTCCTGGCCAATTACTAACAATAAAGCAGAGAGGTCCGGGCCAATTATTGACAATAAAGCAGAGAGGTCCGGGCCAATTATTGACAATAAAGCAGAGAGGTCCTTGCCAATTACTAACAATAAAGCAGAGAGGTCCTTGCCAGTTACTAACAATAAAGCAGCGAGGTTCTGGCCAGTTACTAACAATAAAGCTGTGAGGTCCGGGTCAATTACTAGCAATAAAACTATGAGGTCCGGGCCAGTTACTAACAATAAAGCAGAGAGGTCCGGGTCAATTACTAAGAATAAAGCAGAGAGGTTCTGGCCAGTTACTAACAATAAAGCTGTGAGGTCCGGGTCAATTACTAGCAATAAAACTATGAGGTCCGGGCCAGTTACTAACAATAAAGCAGCGAGGTCCGGGTCAGTCAGTTACTGTTATGATGGCGGCTTCCGTGGGACGACGCATGCTCTGCACGTCCCTGAGCTGGGGAGTCTACTCCCCCCCCCCCACCCCCCATCCCCTACCCCCCCCTCCCCCGGAAGGAAGCTGTCGTCTCTTGTTGAAGGGCGAGTGGTGCTTCCGGTGTTGTGCTACTGGCCTGCTCACGTTTCCTGCCCGGTCACCTCTTGATTCAGGTCTCTGACCTTCACCCTCTCTCTCTCTCTCTCTCTCTCTCTGTGCTGCTCTGTGTGTGTGCTCGTACTAGTGGCCTGAAGTGAGTGTCTTGACTTGAGAAAGTCGGTCAGCCGGAATGTTCTCCCCCTCCTCTAGACCCTGAGTGGTGGTCTGGACGCTAGTGATTTGGATGAGACGATCAATTGAGCTCCCGTGTGGAGCGTGCTTAAGCTTAATGCACGTAAAAGAAGCCACGGCGACAGGAGTCGTGTGTGGCTGAATTGTGAAGAAAAATCTGACTGACGGTGAAGAAAATACACTTGCAGGCTGAAAAAAAAAAAGGTTTGTGGCGCTGGACTGTGGTGATGGGCTTTCCCTGGGGAGAGCAGCCTCAGTTTCACACAGAGACATCTGTTGTAGGAAGCAAAGTAATACTATGCAATATTACGTAACGAAATACAAAACGGTATAATAGAATGCAATACAGTACAATACAATACAGCGCTGTCCGATACATGACAAATGTTACAAGTCCGTGTGAATGTGTGTGTGTAAGTGTGACTGAAACCTGATTGAATGACACAGGAAACGAATGATGAGCGCCCAGCGGCAGCTGTCAGTTGGCTCTCTGCCCAGGGAGGCAGCCTGTTATGGCAAATGGCTCCGTGTTTGTAAACCGAGGATAGGCGCTATGTAAATATCTATATCATCATCATCATCATCATCATCAAGAAAATGCAGCGGAGACTTAAAGAACACAGTTGGGTATGTGCCTTTTTCTTTATGACCGGGTCGGTCTTTGGCTGAGAGCGTAACTTATGTTTCAGTTAGTTGAGCGACAGTATTCCGGGTGCACAGATCTTTGGGTCGGTCATCGGTGCTGTGTCGGGTCTGTGCCATTCAGGGAGGAAGCACACACACACACACATACAGTGCTTGACGATGTGTGTTTACATATGTATGTGTACATAACTACATGCATGTATATGAATGTGTATTGTGTGTGCGTGTGTTTATGTAAGTTTGTGCCTGCCTGTGTGTGCGTATGTGTTAGGGTAGCTGTTAGATACACGTGTATGTTAAAATGTATGTATGCAGTGTGTGTGGGAGTGTGTGTATGGGTGCGCGTGCGCGCGCGTGTAGTCTAATTTTGGTGTGTGTGTGTGTAACATTGATGTAATGTTTTATGTTAACAAAAGCGTTTTTGTAAAGCACCTAGAGCAGATTTCTGGACAGTGTGCTATGTAAGTATCCATTATTATTATTATTATTATTATTGCAGTCGGTCTGCGCTGATTAATTTTGCCGTGTGTCCGGACTGGCGGACAAAAACTTAAAGTTCCTCGGCATCATCTTTGTTCATCACCGATCATATCAAACCGAGTAAAAGTTCCATTCGGTGCCATAAACTGTACCATGTCAAACTGATGCAAACTGTACTCGGCCACATTTCGCGCGGCTAACAGTGAAAAGACGCCCGGTCCTGCCCAGTCCGCTCTTTAGCCGATCGAACGCCTCTTAACTCTTTCACCGCCAAGCTCGCATTTTATGCACAGGCGTGGTAGAGGACCCATGTCACTGAATGGTGACCATTCACTGGTCTGTTATCCATGAACCTACTGCTCTTAATGTTCGGTGCTAGGATAGGCCATAGTTTCTATATATCGCAGGGGGGAATCCCCAGCTAGTCTTAGCCACTGTGGAGATTTTTACGATCTCCCAGGTCAACATATGTGCAGACCTGCCAGTGCCTGAACCCCCTTCGTGTGTATATGCAAGCAGAAGATCAAATACGCACGTTAAAGATCCTGTAATCCATGTCCGCGTTCGGTGGGTTATGGAAACAAGAAAATACCCAGCATGCACACCCCCGAAAACGGAGTATGGCTGCCTACATGGCGGGGTAAAAACGGTCATACACCCACTCGTGTGCATACGAGTGAACGCAGAAGAAGAAGAAGAAGAGGTGGTGTTGCAGTGGGTGGGGGTGGTCATGTATGCCGGGTTGAGTTCAACGCCCTTCAGTTGAAGTTGTTCAGTGCCGGATGTTGTTGGTGCTGTGAAGGTTTCGGTGTATGATGGGTGAGGGAATCCTGGGTGTGTGTCTGTCTGGGTGGGGAGGTCTGTCTGGTGTTCCTGGGGGCGGGGGGTCGTGGGACAGGGAGCTGTGGAGGGGGTGAGGGGGAGCGAGTCCTGGGTGTGTGTCCGGGTGGGGAGGACTGTCTGGTGTTCCTGGGGACGGGAGGTCGTGGGGCAGGGAGCTGAGGAGGGGGCAGGGTTTGAGGGGTAGGGAGTCCTGGGTGTCTGTCTGTCCGGGTGGGGAGGACTGTCTGGTGTTCCTGGGGACGGGAGGTCGTGGGGCAGGGAGCTGAGGAGGGGGCAGGGTTTGAGGGGTAGGGAGTCCTGGGTGTCTGTCTGTCCGGGTGGGGAGGACTGTCTGGTGTTCCTGAGGACGGGGGGTCGTGGGACAGGGAGCTGAGGAAGGGGGGTAGGGAGGAGGGTGGAGTCCTGGGTGTCTGTCCGGGTGGGGAGGTCTGTCTGGTGTTCTGGGGGGCGGGGGGTCGTGGGACAGGGAGCTGAGGAGGGGGTGAGGGGGAGGGAGTCCTGGGTGTCTGTCTGTCCGGATGGGGGGTCTGTCTGGTGTTCATGGGGGGGGGGGGCGGTGTTCGTGGGGCAGGGAGCTAGGGAGGAGGGCAGGGGAGGGGTGGAGTCCTGGGTGTCTGTCTATCCGGGTGTGGGGGGTCTGCCTGGTGTTCCTGTGGACGGGGGGGTCGTGGGACAGGGAGCTGAGGAGGGGGTGAGGGGGAGGGAGTCCCGGGTGTCTGTCTGTCTGAGTGGGGGGTCTGTCTGGTGTTGCGGGGGGGGGGGGGGGGGGGGGGGGCAGTATCGATTGCAGCTGCTGTTGGGTCAGCCTGACCCTTTGTTAGTGTTGCTAAACCCTGTAAGCACGGCGGAACGGCATGAAATTGAATAATTCCACACAGCTGAGGGGTCGGTCGGTGTTGTCTGCTGGGTGCACACACATGCTCTGTCTGTCTCTGTGTCTGTCTCTTTCTCCACACTGCCTGCAGTTTGTGTGTGTGTGTGTGTGTGTGTGTGTGTGTGCATATATTGTGCATCTTTATCTCCATCTGTCTGTCTGTCTCTGTCTCTCTCTCTCTCTGTCTCTCTCTCTCCTGATTGATTTGCTTTCTTGGGTGGCCCACCTCCGACGCACGCACACACCCTATCCGAAACTCTTGTGTTTTTCGTTCTTTAAAAAACAACAACAAACAAACAAAAAAAAAAAACCCCGAGAGCACAAGAGGGTAGTTGCAAGTGAGCCCCATAAATCAGTTCAACCTGTGTGGCCTTTACACGCACGTTGCCGTTTTTCTTTTCTTTCGGTCTCTATATGGTTGTTTTTGTTGTTGTTGTTTTTTCTTTCTTTCTTTTCTTTCTTCCCTTTTTTCAGGTTCAGTATTAAAAGACGAAGGAAAAAACAAAAACAAAAAAAACAATAAATGAATGAATGATAACAAAGCCCCCCCCCCCCTAAAACCTCAACATAGCTTTGCTCAGCATGGCCTGCAGGCGTGAAAAAAAAAAAGGATTGAATGGCGTTGGAAAAGAGTTCCTGACTGTGAAAATGGTATCGATACGAGGTGGTGGCTGTGGGAAGGGGTGGGGGTGTGGGGGTATCGAGACAGACAGACATTTTTTGTTTTTTTGTGTTTTTGTATTGATTGTAATATGGAGAGAGAGAGAGAGAGAGAGAGAGAGAGAGAGAGAGAGAGAGAGAGAGAGAGAGAGACTGATGAATACAAACATAATGTTTCTTTCTGTTTGCACATGGGAGAGTAAGTTGTGTGTGTGTGTGTGTGTTGCTAACCGCACTTTCGGTACTAATAACACAACACTTACGTTTCCTACCATACAGTTGGCACATCACTGAAACTCTGTCTGTCTGTCTGTCTCTCTCTCTCTCTCTTTGTTGTGCGTGCGTGCGTTGTGCGTACTTGCTTGCGTGCGTGCGTGTGTGTTTGTTGTGTTGTGTGTGTGCTTCCGTGTGTGCTGTGTTCGTGCGTGTGTCCGTGCGTGCGTGCGTGCTTGTGTGCGTGTATGCGTGTGTGCGTGTGTGTGTGTGTGTGTGTGCGTGCTTTATCAGCGCCACAGTTGTGGGTGACCGTGTGGGTCGATGTTAATTGTGCAAGGGACACAGATCAAGGAAAAAGGGGGGAAAGCTGGGGCACCTGGGGGTCAGACTTCAGTTTCCATACCTGTTTCGGTGGGGAGGGGAGAGAGGGGGGGGAGAGAGCGAGGGAGAGAGAGAGAGTTGGTGGGGAGTGGAGAGAGACAGGGAGAGAGGGGGGGAGAGAGTTGGTGGGGAGGGGAGAGAGACAGAGAGAGAGGGGGGAGAGAGTTGGTGGGGAGGGGAGAGAGAGGGGGGGGAGGGGAGAGAGAGAGGGGAGGAGAGGAGAGAGAGAGAGAGAGAGAGAGAGAGAGAATGCGAAATGGTTTATTCAGATTTAGGCCGAGAGAGAGAGAGAGAGAGAGAGAGAGAGAGAGAGAGAATGCGAAATGGTTTATTCAGATTTAGGCCGAGAGAGAGAGAGAGAGAGAATGCGAAATGGTTTATTCAGATTTAGGCCAAGCCCCTGACACAGTTTTCCAACATGCATCGCTTAACGTTTACGCTTCAGATGATTATTGTGATTGACGATTTGTATTGACATTGTAATCTTAAGTTATAGCAAAGACTTTCGACGTGAAAGTAAACATGGACACACACACAGAGTAATACTATATCCTCTTTTCAAGCATGCATTGGATGGATGGAAGGAGGGTCAGATTGGTTTCCTAACACGCTTTGTATGGATAGAAAATCGAGAAGGCAGAGAGAGGGAGGGAGAGCACGCACGCACGTACGCACACCACACCTACACTCACACACACACACACACACACACACACACACACACACACACACACAGACTGGGGTAATTGCCCCCACCAGAGAAAGTACACTGCAATCTCCCTACTGCCCGTTCACGCCCACCCCCCACCCCCCCACCTCCCCTCTTACACCATCGTCCCCTCCCCCTCCTCCCCCCCCTCCACACACTCCCACACTTTTTCTGCTGCTGATGCTAACATTCGCTGCACACTGCTGTGCTTTGAGGCCTTCAAGAGGAGTGTGTTATGTAAGGTATATTGTATTGATTTGATGTGCTTTTAAGCCACAAAATATTCGTCTGTGTGTGTTGGGGAGAGGGTGGGGGATGTGGGGGGGGGTGGGATTTAGTTGCTGTACCCAGGGAGAGCGCATCGATGCAGTTATAGCGCCATCTCTCTCTCTCCTTCGCCATGTCTGTCTCTCTGTCTCTCGCTCGTTCGCTCTGTGTGTGTGTGTGTGTGTGTGTGTGTGGTCTGTCTTCAATGCATTGATCGTTGTGTATTGTTTTGTGTTTGCTTTTGAAGTCACAGGTGATTTCTATATGTGAAATTTTTATTTTGTTATGGCTAGAGAGAATGCTACGCCAAGATAAGAGTGCCATCATTTTTTTGTTCTTTAGTTGTTGTTTTTTTTTTTTGTTTTCAGGTTCAAGTGTACCTGTTTACTGTCAGTGGGGTTGTTGATGTTTTTTCATTCATGTAGAATTTCGCATTTGTTGCCATGGGGTTCTTTAACGTGTGCTAAGCGCATGCTGCACAAAAGAGACAGAACACTGCTGTCTCTGGCGGGGTAAAAACGGTCATACACGTGAAAGCCCACTCGTGTGCATACGAGTGAACGCAGAAGAAGAAGACTGCTGTCTCTTGCGGTGTGTTAGTATCGGTTTGTGGGCATCGGATTTTTTTTTCTTCCTCTTCTTCTACTATTCTCCTTCTGCGCTTCCCCCATTCCCCCCCGCCCCCCAACGCCCCCCCTCTTCCTTTTGTCCACTGGTTGGCCTGGGATGGGGGGTTAGTTGGTGTGTTTGGGGGGGTGGAGGGGAGAGGAGGGGGTGGGGGTGTCAGGCAGTAAGATGTAGACTTTTTCCGTGGTGGTTGGGGTCAAGCCAAGGTCAGCAAGTGGGTGCAGGTGAGTTGGGGAGGGGGGGAGGGGGTGGAGAGGGAGACAGTGAAGAGGGGGTGTGGACCGGGGGGGGGGGGGGGGGGACGTGGACACTGACTGGACCGTGTGTGTGTGTCCGTCGGTTTTTGTTGTTGTTGTTGGTTGTTTGTTTATTTCTCTCTGCCGATGGTGCGCATTTTTTGTACAATCGTAGGTTCACGAGCGCATCCTGTGCTTCAGTGAAGTGACGGGTGCATCTGTACTCTAATGAAGCGATGAGTGCAGACGTACTTTAGTGAAGTGACGGTTATAGTGCATCTGTACTTTGAGTGAAGTGACTGACAGGCA
>NC_134888.1:6328291-6333291 GCF_041734735.1 Babylonia areolata | reverse complement strand
CACCCTTTACTATTTGTTAACCTGTACATGCATACATGTTGGAGGATCAGGAAAAAGAGCAAGCTTTTTTTTTCTTTTATATATATATATATATATATATATATATATATATATATACAGCGAAAGTCATGAGCAAAACGAGTAACCCCCCACATTTCTTTTTTCTTTGCCCCCTCCTCCACCCCTCTCCCTCTCCCTCTCCGTAACCTACTTATTCCAAAGAGGCAAGCAGTTCATTTAACAGATTAATTAATTGATGTAGGAAACAAGTCACGAACACGCGGACAAGAAGCCGATGGTTGTACGTGCGTCAGGGTGTTGGTGACCTTTTTTGGGGGGGGGGGGGGGTCATTAGTGGTGGCTGGTGAGTTGATGAGCATCACGAGGTTAATTACCCCCCCGACAACTTTAATTACCCGACTTCTGCTGCCAGCGGAGCCCCGGTAATTCTGCACAGCTCTGCACCTTTGTGTACACAGACACACAGACACGCACAGACACACACACACACACGCACGCACGCACGAAGGCACGCACACACGCACACGCATATACGCACGTACGCATGCACACACACGCACACACACACACACACTATCTATCTATCTATCACTATCTATCTATCTATATATATATATAGAGAGAGATATATAATTACCATACAAAACGGATCAAGAATATATATATATATATTCTTGATCCGTTTTTGTGGAGTTGGGGAAGGAGGAGGAGGAAGGGATATAATGTTGAATTGGTATATAAAAATAATTTTTAAAAAATTAAGAAAAAAAAAAGGGGGAGGTGGGGAGATTGTTATGTAGGAGAGAGTGGATAGAGGGGGGGCGGGGGGGGGAGGGACGGTGGTGGTAGTTTCTTTGTGGTGATTGATGATGATGATGATGGTGATGGTGATGATGATGGTAATTGATGATGATGATGATGGTGATGATGATGACGAGGCGGTTGCCAAGTACCTTGCTGCTGTCAGTAGTCGGTATGCCTTCTACTGCTCTTCGTTAGCGGTGCTGTAGTCGCTCTCTCTTTCTTGTTGTTGTGTTATGTGGGTTTTTTATTTTATTTATTTCTGTATGTCACTCGCTAGCTCTCTGTCTCTCTGTCTCTCTCTCTGTCTCTCTCTGTCTCTGTGTCTCTCTGTCTCTGTATCTGTCTGTCTGTCTGCCTCTCTGTGTCTGTCTGTCTCTCTCTGTGTCTGTCTGTCTCTCTGTTTTTCTCTCTCCCCCCCCCCCCCCCCCCCAACCCCCTCTTGCACTGTATCTCTCACACACCCACACACATGAAACACGCGCTTGCGCTCACACGCACACATACATATACACGCACAAACACACACACACACACACACACGCGCGCGCGCGCGCACTTTTTTTTCTTATTTCATTCCCTTCTTCCTTCCTTTCTTCTTTCGTTACATCCTTCATTCCTTTCTTCCATTCTTTTTTTTTTTCTTCCTGCTTTCCATCCTTCCTTAATTCATCACGCTTTTTTTTTTCGCTTTCTTTCTCTCTCTCATTGTTCATTCCTTCCTTCATTCCATCCTTTTTCTTTATTCCATTTTTCCTTCTTTCTGTCTTTTCCCCTTTCATTTGTTGTTCCTTTTTTTTTCTGGAAAATAGTTTTCTCTCATTCTTTTTTTGGCCTGGAGTTCGTATTGGGTTTATGCCAAGGTCAGGATTTTATTTTATTTTATTTTTTTTAATATAAATAAACAGCAGATGCGGTGTTGCGTATCCGCAAACTGATACTGTGGTTGTTGTTGTTGCAAGCCATCGGTGCGGATGCACCCATCCTAATCTGGGGAATGACATCGATAGTGACAAGTGAGGTTTGAGGTTACAGAGCTCTCTCTGTGTCTGTCTGTCTGTCTGTCTGTCTGTCTCTCTTCTCTCACTTCTCTCACTCTCTCTTTCAGTGTGTTCTACATTCTGTTTGTGTGTGTGTGTGTGTGTGTGTGTGTGGATGCAGGTCATTGACCTCACACTATGATCTGTGTGTGTGTGTGTGTGTGTTTTATGTGTGTGTGCGCGCGCCCGCGTGCGTGTGTCTGTCTGTCTGTCTCTCTGTGTGTCTCTGTCTGTCTACCCCCCATCTTTATCTCTCTTTCTCTCTCTGTGTGTGCGTGGATGTGTCTTTGTCTGTCGGTCTGTCTGTCTGTCTGTCTGTCTGTCTCTCTCTCTCTCTCTCTCTCTCTCTCTCTCTCTCTCTCTCTCTCTCTCTCCCCCCACCCCCTTTTCTCTCTCTCTTTGTGCTCTGTCTCTGTCCTACTTCCCTCTCACTCTCTTGTTCTCCTCCTCCTCCTCTCTCTCTCTCTGTCTCTCTCTGTCTCTTTGTCTCTGTTCTGTCTCTCTCTCTGTCTCTCTCTCTGTCTCTCTGTCCCTCTCTCTCTCTCTGTCTCTGTCTGTCTGTCTCTCTTGTCTCTGTCTCTTTCTGTCTGTCTCTGTCTCACCAGGGCCTGTGTGTACAGGTGTGGGTTGTTTGTGGCAGGGCAGGGCAGGGTTTATATATACGGCACATGGTTATGCGAGGCTTGGCACGAACATCCCGGTCAGCCTTCCAACCACTAGCGCCCCTCTTCATTATGTTGTTGTCGTTGTTGTTGCTGGTGGTGCTGGTGGTGGTGGTGGTGGTGGTTCTTCTTTTCCTCCTCCTGCTCCTCCTGCTCCTCCTCCCCCCCCCCCTCCTCCTCCTCCTTCTTCTTCTTTTCTTCTTCTTTTCTTCTTCTTCTTCGTCTTCATCTTCTTGTTCTTCTTCTTCTTCTCCTTCTTCTTCTTCTTTTCCTGGCGTAGAAATAGTTGTGCAGTGTGCGCCGCCCACACTCTAGCATTCGCACATACACGTGTACATACGCGCACGCACTCGCACACCACGTGCACGCACCCGCACTCACCATGCGCACGCACTCATACACATCACACACACACACACACACACACACACACACACACACACACACACACACACACACACACACACACACACACACACACACACACACACACACACACACACACACACACACAGAAGCCGCGAGGAAAAAAAAAAAGAAACAGAAGAAGAATGAGAAGAACAAAAATAAGAGAGAACTCAGAAATGTTTGATTGTAGAATGCCTTCTGACTGACCCTTGACGATGTAGAACACTTGTATGATGTTTTGCGGACTTCTTCATACAAACATGGTAGTGCTTGAGAGAGAGAGAGAGAGAGAGAGAGAGAGAGAGAGAGAGTACCCTCCCCCCCCCTCACCCCTCTCAGAATCCATTTTTTCCGTAGCTCAGGAAAAGAGGAGGGAGAGGAGAGTATGTAAGTCGAGGTCAACGACCTACCACAGGGGGAAGCTTTTTCCAGGGCCCCAGTACAGTCTTCGGAAGACCTGTTTACAGAGAGAAAGGAGGGAGAGAGAGTGAGTGAGAAGAGGGGCGTGGGGGGAAGGGAGTGGGGGTGGGTGGGAGAAATATATATAACTAATCGAGGTAGTGTATAGTTGGCGTTTTTTTGTTTTGTTTTGTTTATTTTGTTGTTTTGATTTTAGGTGTTTTTTGTGTGGTTTTTTTGGTTTGGTTTTTTTTGTTTTTTTTAGATGGATGCCACCGAGATTTTGATAGAGAGAGATTAAATAACCCAGCTATAATTGATATCTACTTCCCCACCCGTCCCACCACAGGGACACTCCCTCTCTCTGATTTGCTTCCTCTTATCCTCCCCCACCCCCAACCCCCACCTCCCCCCTCATCCAACACATTGCCCCGCTCTCTCATCTCTCGCTTCGTTGATTGAGAGGTACGTTGTTTTTTTCACTTCTCTTTCAAACTGTACCTGTTTCCCCCCTCCTCCTCCAAACACACTTTTTCTAACCTCTCTCTTGCGCACACGCACGCGCGCGCGCGCACACACACACACACGCACGCACACACGCACGCACGCACGCACGCACGCACGCACGCACAAGCCTCATCCTCTGTGTGTGTGTCTGTCTCTCTCTGCCTCTCTCTCTGTCTCTCTCTCTCTGTCTCTGTCTGTCTGTCTGTCTGTCTGTCTGTCTGTCTCTCTCTCTCTCTCTCTCTCTCTCTCTCTCTCTCTCTCTCTCTCTCTCTCTCTCTCCCCTCCCCTCTCCTCCCCTCTCCCTCCCACCAGCATGAGCAAATTGAAAAGAGATGCTTGCACTCAGGAAAAAGGGCAGAATAATCAACCGTGGAAAGGTGTGGCCGCTCCTCCTTGTGTGTGTGTGTGTGTGTGTGTGTGTGTGGAAGAGCAGCAGCAGACGATAAGCGAGCGACGGCCACGTTGTCTGACTACGTAATGAAAACGTGGCCCGTTTATATATTCAAATCAAGTCATTATCTGATATGTTGTTGGTTGGGGCTTTTTTTTTTTTTTTTCCTCTCCCACCCCCTCCCCTCATACTTCATGTGGGGGGGAAGGTGTGTGTGTGTGTGTGTGTGTGTGTGTGTGTGTGTGTGTGATCATGTCTGCGTGTGTTTGTGTGTGTTCATCAATTTCTATGCATATTTGTGTGTGTGTGTGTCGGGTTGAGGTGTGGTAAGGTCAAAAAGGGCAGCGAAGATGAGAGAGAGAGAGAGGAAGAGACAGAGAGAGGTGGTGGGAAAGAGAGAGAGGGAGAGAGAGAGGGGGGAGGGAGGGACAGAGAGAGGTGGTGGGAAAGAGAGAGAGAGAGAGGGGGGGGGAGAGACAGAGAGGTGGTGGGAAAGAGAGAGAGAGGGGGGGGGGAGAGGGAGAGAGAGAGAGTGCATAAAACACACTTCCTTGAACATCATTATCTATGAAGTTGTGTTTATATGGAAGGGGATGTTGCGTTGGAGCTAATAAGAAGAGACAGGGGTTTTGGAGGGGAGGAAAGGGAGAGAAACACACACACACACACACACACACACACACACACATTAAAAAAACCGTCCCTAAAGCATCATTATCAATTCCATATTTTGTTGCTCGTATCAGAAATATGGACCTTGGAGGAGCATAG
>NC_134888.1:6183291-6318291 GCF_041734735.1 Babylonia areolata | reverse complement strand
AGTGTTTCCGCCCTCTGGGGCTAGTTGGCCTTTGGGAACCGTCGCAACACCTACTGTCCTGAAAACCTTTTGGCCCAGAGAGCGGGGATGTTTCTTGGGCAAGACACTCTCCACTGTAATCAGACTCTAGCCCAGATAGTCGGGACAGCAGTTATTGACTGTCGTACTAATGGCTTGAAGCTGTTGAGTGCTGGGGTCTGGATGTTGTGGAGGTATCGTTGTCCGTTGGATATACAGTACACTTTGTACAGTACATTTGGTGTCATATACTGTACCGTGTCAAACTGATGCAAACTAGGCCTATCGGTTTGCTCTGCTTGGCCAAATTTCGTACTATTTGTCTGTCCGTTTGACACAAGACTACCTGTGTACCAGGAAACTCCGGCACACATTACCGCTCACCCTGAGTGAGATAACACCAACAGTTTCAAGGCTGGGCTTTGCTTACTACCTGTGTGTGCTGCTGATAGGACCGGCAGTTGGCTATATAGGAAGCTGGCTATGGTTCGTGTTTCCTTACCTGGCAGCTGCTGGCTAGGTTGGCTGTTAACTCTCTCCATACGAACGGCGAAAGAGACGACGTTAACAGCGTTTTAACCCCAATTACCATCATCAAAATATTTCAAGCGGAAGGCTCTTATACTGAAGAGGTGAATGTTGACAAATAATACCACAATTCTGACGACGGAAGCTAAAGATTGGGTCATTCAGACACCCACTGGACATCCGAGGGGTCTGTGTAGAGGAGAAGAGAGGAATGGGCGTACTGAGTGAGTTAATGCGTTGTTGGACAGGGAGTGTGTGGGGGGGGGGGGGGGGGCTGTTTGAAAGTTTTGGCAGAGGATGTCTTGGACTCTGAGGTACTCTGTGTGTGTGTGGCAGGGGAGTTTGGGGGGGGGGGTGGACGGAGATTGGGGGGGGAGTGAGAGAGTTTGAGGGAGGTACTGGTATGGCAGGAAGGGGGGGAGGAGGGGAGGGAAGGTGGGGGATGGTGAAATGTTCCAAGTGCTCATTTGGCTCGTGGAGAATTGATGGTTGGTTGGTTTGGTTTGCCTTTGGAGACGCGCCAGTCAGCGGGCGTTTGTTGTTGTTGTTGTTGTTGTGCCTTGTGCCTGTGTGTCTGTTCGTCTGTGGTGCCTTGTTTCCTTCGCTCCAGTTTATGACGGTGTTTTTTTCCTGCTGATTTCTCCTTCTTTTTCTTCTTCTTTCCCCCTATCTTTCCTGCTTTCGTCGTTTCCGGTTCTCTCTCTCTCTCTCTCTCTCTCTCTCCCCCCCTCTCTCTCTCTCTCTCTCCCCCCTCTCTCTCTCAGATGCATATCCATATGTGTGTGTGTGTGTGTGTGTGTGTGAGAGAGAGAGAGAGAGAGAGAGAGAGAGATCTACGCCCTTGTGTCTTTGTTTTAACAGAAAGAAGGTTTAGAAGCGTCCAAAATGAGCATTGGTTATGGAAAAAAAGATAAAAAGAAACAATTCACTGTCGACCTTAAAAACTAACTTGTGCCGGGGATTGGGCTGGGGGAGGGGGGAGAGTGGGTGGGTGGGTGGTGGGGGCAGTGGTGGTGGTGGTGGTGGTGGTGGTTAGGAGTAGGAGCGCGAGTTTAAAAAAAAAAGAAAAAAGAAAAAAAAACGTTGTCACTGCTGCAGCTCATGATAGCCATATGATATATCAATTTATGCAGTAGTTCTGTTTGCTTTTCGTCTTGCTTCAGCCATATGATATATCAATTTATGCAGTAGTTCTGTTTGCTTTTCGTCTTGCTTCAGCCATATGATATATCAATTTGTGCAGTAGTTCTGTTTGCTTTTCGTCTTGCTTCAGCCATATGATATATCAGTTTATGCAGTAGTTCTGTTTGCTTTTCGTCTTGCTTCAGCCATATGATATATCAGTTTATGCAGTAGTTCTGTTTGCTTTTCGTCTTGCTTCAGCCATATGATATATCAGTTTATGCAGTAGTTCTGTTTGCTTTTCGTCTTGCTTCAGCCATATGATATATCAGTTTATGCAGTAGTTCTGTTTGCTCTTCGTCTTGCTTCAGCCATATGATATATCAGTTTATGCAGTAGTTCTGTTTGCTCTTCGTCTTGCTTCAGCCATATGATATATCAGTTTATGCAGTAGTTCTGTTTGCTTTTCGTCTTGCTTCAGCCATATGATATATCAGTTTATGCAGTAGTTCTGTTTGCTTTTCGTCTTGCTTCAGCCATATGATATATCAATTTATGCAGTAGTTCTGTTTGCTTTTCGTCTTGCTTCAGCCATATGATATATCAGTTTATGCAGTAGTTCTGTTTGCTTTTCGTCTTGCTTCAGCCATATGATATATCAGTTTATGCAGTAGTTCTGTTTGCTTTTCGTCTTGCTTCAGCCATATGATATATCAGTTTATGCAGTAGTTCTGTTTGCTTTTCGTCTTGCTTCAGCCATATGATATATCAGTTTATGCAGTAGTTCTGTTTGCTTTTCGTCTTGCTTCAGCCATATGATATATCAGTTTATGCAGTAGTTCTGTTTGCTTTTCGTCTTGCTTCAGCCATATGATATATCAGTTTATGCAGTAGTTCTGTTTGCTTTTCGTCTTGCTTCAGCCATATGATATATCAGTTTATGCAGTAGTTCTGTTTGCTTTTCGTCTTGCTTCAGCCATATGATATATCAATTTATGCAGTAGTTCTGTTTGCTTTTCGTCTTGCTTCAGCCATATGATATATCAGTTTATGCAGTAGTTCTGTTTGCTTTTCGTTTTGCTTCAGCCATATGATATATCAATTTATGCAGTAGTTCTGTTTGCTTTTCGTCTTGCTTCAGCCATATGATATATCAATTTATGCAGTAGTTCTGTTTGCTTTTCGTCTTGCTTCAGCCATATGATATATCAATTTATGCAGTAGTTCTGTTTGCTTTTCGTCTTGCTTCAGCCATATGATATATCAGTTTGTGCAGTAGTTCTGTTTGCTTTTCGTCTTGCTTCAGCCATATGATGTATCAGTTTATGCAGTAGTTCTGTTTGCTTTTCGTCTTGCTTCAGCCATATGATGTATCAGTTTATGCAGTAGTTCTGTTTGCTCTTCGTCTTGCTTCAGCCATATGATATATCAGTTTGTGCAGTAGTTCTGTTTGCTTTTCGTCTTGCTTCAGCCATATGATATATCAGTTTATGCAGTAGTTCTGTTTGCTTTTCGTCTTGCTTCAGCCATATGATATATCAGTTTATGCAGTAGTTCTGTTTGCTCTTCGTCTTGCTTCAGCCATATGATATATCAGTTTATGCAGTAGTTCTGTTTGCTTTTCGTCTTGCTTCAGCCATATGATATATCAATTTATGCAGTAGTTCTGTTTGCTTTTCGTCTTGCTTCAGCCATATGATATATCAGTTTGTGCAGTAGTTCTGTTTGCTTTTCGTCTTGCTTCAGCCATATGATATATCAATTTATGCAGTAGTTCTGTTTGCTCTTCGTCTTGCTTCAGCCATATGATATATCAGTTTATGCAGTAGTTCTGTTTGCTTTTCGTCTTGCTTCAGCCATATGATATATCAGTTTATGCAGTAGTTCTGTTTGCTTTTCGTCTTGCTTCAGCCATATGATATATCAGTTTATGCAGTAGTTCTGTTTGCTCTTCGTCTTGCTTCAGCCCCGCGTTTTCATTGGCAGCAACTTCCACACGGGTGTCTGTCTGCTGCATCGGAATACACGTGCACATGTGTGTATGATATATATATATATATATATATATATATATAGAGAGAGAGAGAGAGAGAGAGAGAGAGAGAGATGTATATATATATATGTCCTCTCTCTCTCTCTCTCTCTCTATATATATATATATATATATATATATATATATATATATATATATATATATATATATATGATAGTCAGTCGTGTCCGACTATGACCATCAGAACAGCAGAGGAGGCAACTGCTGTTCCGACTATTTGGGCTAGAATTCGATTATAGTGGAGAGTGTCTTGGCCCAAGTTACATCCTCACTCTCTCGGCCAAGAGCGTTTTAGGACAGTCGGCGTTGGGACGGTTCCCCAAAGGCCAACTAGCCCACAAGGCTGCAGCACTAAGAGCCAGTGCAATTTTGCCTCCCAGTTTGAGAGTCATAGTCCTTTACAAAAGACTAAGCTGCAAATGGTTTCCCATTGACTGGAGAAGCCATTGATAATTCAGCTCTCACTTTGCTGTTGGCCCAAATGTAAACTTATGTCAATCTGTGATATAAGCCGAGTGTTGGGCCTACACACACACACACACACACACACACACATATATATATATATATATATATATATATATATATATATATATATATACATACATATACACACACACACACACACACACACACACACACACATATATATATATATATATATATATATTAGTGTGTGTCAGAGGACTCGTAGCTGAGTGCAGCGCCACTAGTGGAAAAAGATGGTGCGTTAGTGGGTTTCCTTTTTACACAATCTTTTATAAAGAAAAGTTTGCTGGTGTATATGTCAGTCCGAACCTTCCCCCCACCCACCCCTCTCTCTCTCTCTCTCTCTCTCTCTCTCTCTCCCCCCCTCTCTCTCTCTCTCCCTTTCCCTCCCTCTCTTTCTCTGTCACTCTGCGTGTGTGCACGCACGCATATGCTTGCACTGGTTTTGAAGAAACCTAAAAACAAAATTGTAGTAATTTTGCACACAAAAAATGAGGTAGTTCTCCTTTACTTTGAGGTATATTATTTCAGTTGGTCTCATCTGGGGATGCAAAGTTTATAAGCAGTTCTCCATTGTTCATTGAATGATTTTAACTCTCTCCATACGAACGGCGAAAGAGACGACGTTAACAGCGTTTCACCCCAATTACCATCATCAAAATATTGCAAGCGGAAGGCTCTTATACTGAAGACGTGAATGTTGACAAAGAATACCACAATTCTGACGACGGAAGCTAAAGGTTGGGTCATTCAGACACCCACTGGACATCCGAGGGGTCTGTGTAGAGGAGAAGAGAGGACTGGCCGTACTGAGTGAGTTAAAGCGTGGACTACAAAAGAAATATGTTCTTTTAACAAAGCAAACAAACAAAAGATACATATATGCAACTGAATATAATTCTACTCCAGAGCCATTTGCACCAGCAAAGACTTCATTTTTCGTGTCCTTCAGCGTTAAGGATTGCTATATCTAAATGTATTTCTCCATGTCAAAAAAACATTTTGTTGGTGTCACAGTTTGTGTACTTCATGAACTAAATTCCACATTTCACTGCATTGAATTGTTTTCTTTGCATCTGAATTGAAGAGTCCTGCTTTACCTTTTGATATTCTGTTCTGTTACGGTCAACCAGTTGAGTCGTACAGAGGGCTGGATGGGTTTGTTTCTTTTTTCATTTTAAATAACCCCAAGCAAACCCAAAACAAAGCGTTGTACAAAGTCCTTATCCATTTTAAATAAACGTCCGTTTATTTCCTGTCGTCTCATTCTCCCCTGTCAGATTGTCAAATTTCCTTTTATCATACATTCAAAACTTTATTTATTTATCTATTTATTATTAGTAGTAGTATTACTACTACCCCCTTTTTTATATATTATAATTATTATTTATTTACTTATTTATGTACGCTTATCTATTATTTATTCACCTTTTTTTCCCCCTTTTTTTTTCAAGACCTGACTAAGCGCGTTGGGTTACGCTGCTGGTCAGGCATCTGCTTGGCAGATGTGGTGTAGCGTATATGGATTTGTCCGAACGCAGTGACGCCTCCTTGAGCTACTGAAACTGAAACTCAAAACTTTGGTACAGTGATACCATGACGTCTTCAACAGTATCATGTTAAAATGTATGTATGCAGCGTGTGTGTGTGTGTGTGTGTGTGTGTGTGTGTGTGTGTGTGTAGTCACATTTTGGTGTGTGTATGTAACATAGATATGATGTATTATGTTAACAAAAGCGTTTTTGTAAAGCACCTAGAGCAGATTTCTGGATAGTGTGCTATATAAGTATCCATTATTATTATTATTATCATTCATACTTCAGGCTTGTTTTGATACATGACCGTTGTTTTACGTGTGTAGGTAGAACAGTTAGGTATGGCTGTAATGTGGCTTGCACACGTTCCATGTACCCCCCCCCCCCCCCCCCAGCCCCCCCGTCCCCCACACGCCCCACACACCACCCCTTGGACCACCCCCATTCGTGAGGGAATAAATATACGAAAGTCTGATAATGAAGAAATGATTCGCCTTCTCTCTCTTTTCTTTCCCATCTTAGTAATGATGATGATGATGATGATGATGATGGCGCTGGCGAATGGTCAGTCACATCTGGTCTGATCATCGTATCAAGTCAGTCGTTTTGGTTTTTTGTTTGTTTTTTTGTTTGTTTTTTTTTGGGGGGGGTTTGCGTTGTTTTTTTGTCTCCAAAGAAAGACGTCTGAATCCACATCTGTGTTCCCGCACTGGGGGCGTAGTAGGAGAGCAGGAAAAGTCTGCCTTCGGGAAAGACGACAAAAAAAAGAAAAGAAAAAAAAAAAGAAGAAGAAAGATGATGAAAAGTAAACGAAAACAACACTATAAAAATGAAGCGATAAACTGAAATATAAATGAGTGGGGTTTTTTTTCTTCTGTTTTTGTTTTGCTTCTGTGTTTGTTTTTAATTTAGCGAGAAAAGTTCCGTTGACTCGTGTCTAGTGCAACATCTGCTGCTGGCAACACCCCCCTCCGCCCCCCCCCCCCCCCCCCCCCCTCAACACACACACGCACACGCGCGCGCGCACACACACACACACACACACACACACACACACACACACACACACACACACACACACACACACACACACCACCCGCACCGCCCTCACCACCGACTCTTTTTCAATTAGCTGCCACATCTACAACCCACGTCTCCTCCACCCCACACCCCTCCTACACACACACACACACACACACTCTCTCTCTCTCTCTCTCTCTCTCTCTCTCTCTCCCTCCCTCCCACACACGCTGTTTCGGCACATATTGTCGTCAGGCAAATATCGTCGCCGGGCGTAAAGATATAGTTGCTGGCAAAATATTGTCGCTGGCGACAATATGGGCCGACGTTCGCTGCAAAATATTGTCGCGGCACGTACATACCGGCCAGCGGGCGCGTGCGTGTGTATGTGCGTGTGTGTGTGTGTGTGTGCGTGCGTGTGTGTGTGTATTTTAGAGAGAGAGAGAGACTCCCGCCATAAAATGTTGTCACAGGCGACAGGATGAGCTGAAGTATGACAAAAAAATACGTGCCGCAAACAGCGGCAGATAAAGGATTATAGTCGCCGGCGACAGTATACCCAGCGACATCATTTTATGCCTTCAAACCCCCCCGGTAAACCAGTGCATAATTAATGAAATCCCCTCACCCTCACCCCTCCCCCTTCCGCCCCTCCCCCCTCCACACACACACACCTCCCCCTCTGTGTACCAGTGCAGACTGAATGAAGCAACATGTGCCTGTACTTTCTGCTGGCATATATAACAGGGGCGTGTGTTCCTGTCTGTTACATTACCTTGCAGATGATTCTTGTTGTGAGGTGTGCTGGTTATATAATTGGCTCTTGGCTACTGTCCGGGTGGTTGGCTGGTTGGCTGGCTGGCTGGTTTTCTGACTACTTCTGGTGCTTGTCCCTGTTTGTCTGGGATTGGGATCTGGGTCGTAGTATTTTTTGGTGTGTAAGAGTGATGCTGTGTGTGTGTGTGTGTGTGTGCGTGCGTGCGTGCGTGTATGTGTGTGTGTGTGTTTGTGCGGAGGGGGGTGGCGGTGGGGGAGACAGGGGAAAAAAAGAAGAAACAAGCCAGGAAAGTTGGAAAGGGGGGCGCGAGGGGGTAGGGGGTATGAGTGAAGAGGCTTGTTCCTGATTCCCCTCACCACCACCCACCACCTTCATGCTACCTCTCCCCCACCCACCCACCCCTCAGCCTCTCTTACCCCCCAACACACACACACACACACACACACACACACACACACACACACACACCTGTCCTTCCCCCTCCTCCCCAATAACTTTTTAATGAAATGATCGTTTGTGTATGGTACTGGCTTCTCTCACTGCCCCCCACCCCCCCACCCCCCCACCCCTCTTCCCCACTCCCCTCTTTTTCACAAAAACAAACGGGGCGCAACTTGTTCCCCTGTGAAAGTGCACGCAAAATAATTACGCTGGCGGAGGAAGATTTTCCAGAGAGAGTGAGAGAGAGATGGGTGTGTGTGTGTGTGTGTGGGGGGGGGGGGGGGGGGGGGTTGTCTAATCAGTTTACAGGAGAGAAAACAACATTGGGGATTTCTGTGTCGTGGTCTCTGTCTCTCTCTGTGTTGGAATCTGTGTGTCTCTGTCTCCCGCCCCCTCCCTCTCGGAAGCTCTCTCGTCTCCCTCCCACCACCCCTCTCTCTCTCTCTCTCTCCCCCCCCCTCTCTCTTTCCATCTCTCTGCCCACCCTCTCTCCCTCTTCCCCTCCTCTCCCCCGCCCTCTCTCTCTCTCCCCCTCCTTCTCTATCTCCCTCTCCCCTCCCCCCTCTCTCTCCCCCTCTCTTTCCATCTCTCTGCCCACCCTCTCTCCCTCTTCCCCTCCTCTACCCCGCCCTCTCTCTCTCTCTCCCTCTCTCTCTCTCTCCCTCCCTCCCTCCCTCCCTCTCTCTCCCTCTCCCCTCCCCCCTCTCTCTCCCCCCCCGCCTCTCTCTCTCTCACGTAAAATGTTGGCATCAGAGGAAGAAGGAGAGAGACAATCACGTTCACAGCAGAAGGCGTGAACCAAATAACACTTTAAGAGGCAAGGACTCTTTGGTCATAAATTGACTTTTTTTTCTCTCTCGCTCTCTTGATGAAAGCCTTGTCATCATTGAGAAAGAATGCAGGTTGTTGTTGTTGGTGGTGGTGGTGTTGTTTGTGTGTGTGTGTGTGTGTGTGTGTGTGTGTGTGTGTGTGTGTGTGTGTGTATCCATGCATCTCAACGCCCCCCACCCCTCCTGTCCGTGTCTCTCTCTCTCTCTCTCTCTCTCTCTCTCTCTCTCTCTCTCTGTCTCTCTGTCCGTCTCTCTGTCTCTGTCTGTCTCTCCGTCTCTGTCTCTCTCTCTCTCCACTTCCCCCACCCTTCTTCTCTGTCGCCTAAGCCTACTCCCTCCCCCTGCTCCCCTCATCCCCCCTCCTATCCCCCACTTACTTCCCTTCCCCCTAAGCCCCCCCCTCTTACTTCCCTTTCCCCCTAAAATCCCTCTCTCTTACTGCCCCCCCCCCCTAAACCCCCTCCCCCCCCCTCTTATTCCTTCCCCCTAAAATCCCCCTCTCTTACTGCCCTCCCCCCCCCCCCCAACGCTCCCCCCCTCTTCACTTCCCCCCCCAAATCCCCTCTCCTACTTCCCTTTCCCCCCTACCCCCCCCCCCCCCTCTTACTTCCCTTTCCCCCCTAAAATCCTCCCTCTTACTTCCCTTTGCCCCTACCCCCCCCGCTCTTACTCCCCTCCCCCAAATTCCCCCCTCTTCCCTTCCCCCCTCCAACCCCCCCTCTTACTTCCCTTCCCCCCTAAAATCCTCCCCCCCCTGCCCCACCCGCCTACCCCTCCCCACTGTCTTCGGGATATGTTTTTGTTGTTGTTTCTCCCCCCCCCCCCCCCCCCCTCCCCCCCCCTCCCCAATGCCCCATGCCTTTCTGTCATGTCACACTGTCCTCCATAATCCGTCATTTCCAAGTTTGTCTTTCTGGTCCCGTGCTGCTGCTGCTGCTGTTGCTGCAGTGTTGTGGAGCGGGCCCCGCCCTTCTTCTGTTTCCCGGGCTGCCAGCCTGGGTGTCACCTTACGGCGGCACCTTCTTACGTTCCTTCCTGCTCCTTCCCCCTCGCCTGCCTGCCTGCCTGCCTGCCTGCCTTTCTTTCTTTCTTTTCCTTCTCTCTGTCTCTGTCTGTCTGTCTGTCTGTCTGTCTGTCTCTGTCTCTCTCTCTCTCTCTCTCTCTCTCTCTCTCTCTCTCTCTCTCTCTCTCTGTCTCTCTCTCTCTGTGGTTGGGGTTGTGTGTTGGTAGGTGTTGTGTGTGTACGCGCGCGCATGTGTGTGCGAGTGAGTGGGTGTGTCTCTACCTGTCCCCTCTGGCTCTCTCTCTCTCTGTCTCCTCTTCTCCTCTCCTCTTCTCTCCCTCGCTGTCTTTATCACTATGTCGGTCTCGCTTTGTGTATCTGTCTGTTTCTCGATGTTTCTCTTCGCCCCTCCCCGCCTCCCATGACCAACCCTCTCTTATTTCATTTTCTCAATCGCTCTTTCCCTTCTCCTCTATTGTGTCGAATTGAGATAGAAATGTTGTTGTTGCTGTTGTTGTGTAATCATCATAATACCCCTCTATCAAACCATCTTTCTTATCTGTCTTGTCACTAAACGAAAGCTGTATTTGTAAACAGAGACGTTGCCATATTTTGACGAATATTTCCGACGCATTTTAACAGAGAAAGCAGCACTGCCAGCTCCATTAGTCACATTGTTGTTGTTGTTGTCGTGTTTTTTGTTTGTTTGCTGTTTTCGTTTTATCGTTTTGTTCCCATGAGAACTCGCTGTGGAGTTTGTGGCGGTGGTTTTGGTGTGTTTTTTGTTGTTTTTTTTCTCCTGTTTTAAGCTTCGTAAAGATGTCTCTGCAAACACATGCATCCCGACTGAGAAAAAAAAACAAACACAAATATACGTCGATGACCTTGCTTGAAAATTGTTTAGTTTTCTGTCTCTTGTCTTTTTCTGTCTCAGTTTCTGTCTGTCTGTCTGTCTGTCTGTTATTGCATTGAGTAACAGGGAGAGGGGGGGAGTAAGGTGGTGGGTGGAGGAAAAGTCAGGGTGACTGTGTCCTGTGTTGGGAGGGTGCATGGAGTTGGTGATGAGAAAAACATCACTTCACTTTTTTTTTTCTTTTTTTGGGTTTAAAAAATTTTTCTTTCTTATTTTAAGAATTTTGTCTCTTCTTGGATGTTTCTCTCTCTCTCTCTCTCTCTCAGCATCATGTATGTTTCTTTAATGTTATTCCAGTGTACTTCGGAAAAAATCACACTAAATGAACGGAACATGTTTTCATCTGTTGAAAGCAAAAAAACAAAACAAAACACGATATCATCTCAAGAGTGAATGAATGAATGTTGATGATGTGTCTCGCCAACCACTTCGTGGATGCGTCTTTGATAAAAAGAGTGCTGTTCGGTTTGTTTCTAGAGTTTTTGTTGGTGTGTGTGCGCATTCACCGTGAAAAAATATTCGGCAGTTTACGACATGTTGTGCTGTGAATGTGGTGGAGTTAGTCAGCACGTGCTTTGAAAACACTCGCCAAGGTAAACGAAACATGGGAGGCCATCAAACTGTACTTGACCCCAGGGCTTGTGGTTTACGACAGTGGAGAACAAGCTTTAGGCACTAACTGTTTCAATAAAAACTACTTTATGGAGAAGAAGCTTGCTGCACAAACTGCTGCAATTAAACGACTTTACGGAGGGCATTCGGCCAACAGAGGCAGATGTATGACAATCACAACTCCCTAGAGTGCTTTCACACCAAATACAGACGACCGCGCTGACGTTTTCTGTGAGCTGGTCGGACAAAAGAAAAATGCGCACATCAAATCGCTCTGTGTTCCAATAGTTGACGCGAAAAGCTTAAAAGCATTCACAATGAGCTGGGGCGACCTGCATGTGCTTCTTTTTTTCTTTTTCCCTTTCGGTCGGCGAAATGAATGTATAAGTGGTTTCAATACCTTGATAATACGAGATGCAGAAAGGCAACTTTTGTAAAAGCTAATAGCACTAGTACAGGTATGTCCATGTATTTTTTGACAAAATTTCAAAACGCCATTCCAGTCGAGACCTGACTGCGGCAGCATGGACATGTATTAACTCATTAACTGATGAAATGTATTTGTTACACGTTGTTTAGATCTGGGAGTGAAACATGTTGGGTTTATCGAATTAAGATCTTTTTTCCCAAGGAACGCGCTTTCCAAAGACATTAAATCTGAAAGTCACAGAGTTGTTCATTTTTCTGTCTGTCCGTTGCCATTTAATCCGGGTTTATGTATGAGCGCTTTCACGACAACGACACCGACAAATGTGCGTCCGTCCGTTTGGAATGAACGCAGCCTGTCTGTCTGGCACGTGACCGGAAGACCCTGTAAAAAAAGGAGAGGCTGTTAATCTCCCTTGGAAGACTCCAATGTGGCGTTTGCGTGCACGGGGTCTTGGATTGGATCTCTCTGAGAAGGCACAGCTGCCAGCTGTTATAAGAAGTAAACAGCAAGTCCCCATGCTGGTTCTTGTCGTTCAGGCAGGTTGCCGTTGATTTTGTTGGTTTGTTTGGGTTTCGTTGTATTTTTCAGAATGCCCCCATTAATTGTTTTCGAAAATCGAAATCACGACGAGACTTGTTTTGCATTCAGTGTGAGATTAGCTACTAGCCTCCCCGCCCCTCCCCCCTCCCCCCTCCCCTTTTTCCACATGGCCAACATCAGTATGTAGATGAAACTGTCGTTTTTAGAGAGGTTGCTGTAGCGTGCGATATAACTGGGCTGCTGAAGGACGTGCTGTTAGAGTGGTCCACTGATGTGTTCGCATCTTCAGCTAGGCCAGTCCATCTACAGTAGCGGTCGACACTATTTACCAGTGGGGAGGGTGTGTGTGTGGGGGGGGGGGGGGGGGGGGGTCGCTGGATGAGGCATGGTGGATGCAACTTAATAAACAGAAGGGGTTGGGATGGGAGGGGAGGGGGTAAAATTTGGAGTCACAGGCAGGGGGCCGGTTTTTTTGTTTGTTTGTTTTTTGTTGTTGTTTTGTTTTTTTACACTTTAAGCAGTAGGTAACTGTAGGTGATTGTGTGTGTGGTACTGTCACCTATTACTGTCTTGGATCCTTGCAAACCAGTTGAACAGCATCTTTTATGGTGAAGTGACAAGTTCCAACTACCTTTGAAACAAAGAAAACTTAGAAGTTGTGGAGCTGGTGGAATAAGGTTTAAGACCATGGGTATTCCCAAACATTAAAGAATAAAAGCTAATAATAAAAGGGGAGAGAGAGAGAGTTCACTTAGAAGAATGGCTGTATATGACAAGGATGCAATATGATAGTAAAATATTAAAGCAATATTATCATCCTCAAGCAATATTATTCTCTTCAAACCCAACAGCCATAAATGTATATTGCAGATTTTTTTCTTCTGTTAGTGTTAAGAAAGAGGCTCAAGTGCTGGGAAGAACAAAAAGGTGAAAGAGATGTAAAATTAGGGAACTGGGGGGTGGGGGTGGGGGAGGTGGCTAATTGGAACTCAAGACATTGTTACGATTGTACATAGTTGGACCTTTTCCCTTATTGAACAGATCTGTATCACTATCAGTCTCGTGCTATGCAAAATAGATAAGAATCACATAACTGTGAGAGGAGACTGATTCATTTGACAAACTCCTCCCCCATTACTCCAAAATAGTTCCTTCACTTGCCCTCGTATAAAGTTAGTACAATTACAAGACTGGTGTGTGTGTGTGTGTGTGTGTGATGGCATTCAGTTAAAAAAAAACTGCTTCATTTTGCTTTGTTACTCAAAAATACAATCGTTCCTTTTCACTTCCAGTTCTTACTGAATTAGGGAGATTGCTCTTTTTTGTTTTGGCTCTTTCTTTAATCCATGGGGAATCAAAACATTTGTCATGTGTCATCACATTTGTACAAACTATCATGATACACAGCCTTACTTTTCTTCACAAGCACCATCAGCGACAGAGCAAGACATATTTACTTGTTCTGTGTTGAATTGAAAGTGCTGTGCCATACTAAAAGTGTGTCAGTCCAGAACCTCTTTGTTGTTGTTGTTGTTATTGTCTTAATCTCATTCTTTCAGAAGCAGAAGTGTGTGTGTGTGCAATAATGGGTTTTGCTCTGTGTGGTGTGTGTGTGCTTGTGTAATAATTGGTTTTGCTCTGTGTGTGTGTGTGTGTGTGCTACAATGGGATTTACTCTGTATGTGTGTGTGTGTGTGTGTGTGTAATAATGGATTTTGCTGGGTGTGTGTGTGTGTAATAACAGGTTTTTACTCAGTGTGTAAACTTCTCATAATAGTTTTGCACTGTGTGTGTGTGTGTGTGTTCCAGTGAATGGGGAGATTCACCATGGTAATGGAGGCCACTGTAACAGTCTGCTGGGGATGGAGAACGGGCCGGTGGAGCCCGAGGAGGACACCAGTCTCATCATCCAGTATCTGTCCAACATGCCCCCGCCCAAGGTACTGACTGATGCTGGCAGTGAGATGTTGTGTTGTGTTGTGTTGTATCATCAAGTATCTGTATTGTGTTGTGTTGTGTCATCCAGTATCTGTATTGTGTTGTGTTGTGTCATCCAGTATCTGTATTGTGTTGTGTTGTGTCATCCAGTATCTGTATTGTGTTGTGTTGTGTCATCCAGTATCTGTATTGTGTTGTGTCATCCAGTATCTGTGTTGTGTTGTGTTGTGTCATCCAGTATCTGTATTGTGTTGTGTCATCCAGTATCTGTGTTGTGTTGTGTTGTGTCATCCAGTATCTGTATTGTGTTGTGTCATCCAGTATCTGTGTTGTGTTGTGTTGTGTCATCCAGTATCTGTATTGTGTTGTGTTGTGTTGTTTCATCCAGTATCTGTATTGTGTTGTGTTGTGTTTCATCCAGTATCTGTATTGTGTTGTGTTGTGTCATCCAGTATCTGTATTGTGTTGTGTTGTGTCATCCAGTATCTGTATTGTGTTGTGTCATCCAGTATCTGTATTGTGTTGTGTTGTATCATCCAGTATCTGTGTTGTGTTGTGTTGTGTCATCCAGTATCTGTATTGTGTTGTGTTGTGTCATCCAGTATCTGTATTGTGTTGTGTTGTTTCATCAAGTATCTGTATTGTGTTGTGTTTCATCCAGTATCTGTATTGTGTTGTGTTGTGTCATCTAGTATCTGTATTGTGTTGTGTTGTATCATCCAGTATCTGTATTGTGTTGTGTTGTGTCATCCAGTATCTGTATTGTGTTGTGTTGTGTCATCTAGTATCTGTATTGTGTTGTGTTGTATCATCCAGTATCTGTATTGTGTTGTGTTGTGTCATCCAGTATCTGTATTGTGTTGTGTTGTGTCATCCAGTATCTGTATTGTGTTGTGTCATCCAGTATCTGTATTGTGTTGTGTTGTATCATCCAGTATCTGTGTTGTGTTGTGTTGTGTCATCCAGTATCTGTATTGTGTTGTGTCATCCAGTATCTGTATTGTGTTGTGTTGTATCATCCAGTATCTGTGTTGTGTTGTGTTGTGTCATCCAGTATCTGTATTGTGTTGTGTTGTGTTGTTTCATCCAGTATCTGTATTGTGTTGTGTTGTGTTTCATCCAGTATCTGTATTGTGTTGTGTTGTGTCATCCAGTATCTGTATTGTGTTGTGTTGTGTTGTTTCATCCAGTATCTGTATTGTGTTGTGTTGTATCATCCAGTATCTGTATTGTGTTGTGTCATCCAGTATCTGTATTGTGTTGTGTTGTGTCATCCAGTATCTGTATTGTGTTGTGTCATCCAGTATCTGTATTGTGTTGTGTTGTGTCATCCAGTATCTGTATTGTGTTGTGTTGTGTCATCCAGTATCTGTATTGTGTTGTGTTGTGTCATCCAGTATCTGTATTGTGTTGTATCATCCAGTATCTGTATTGTGTTGTGTTGTGTCATCTAGTATCTGTATTGTGTTGTGTTGTATCATCCAGTATCTGTATTGTGTTGTGTCATCCAGTATCTGTATTGTGTTGTGTTGTGTCATCCAGTATCTGTATTGTGTTGTGTCATCCAGTATCTGTATTGTGTTGTGTTGTGTCATCCAGTATCTGTATTGTGTTGTGTTGTGTCATCCAGTATCTGTATTGTGTTGTGTTGTGTCATCTAGTATCTGTATTGTGTTGTGTTGTATCATCCAGTATCTGTATTGTGTTGTGTTGTATCATCCAGTATCTGTATTGTGTTGTGTTGTATCATCCAGTATCTGTATTGTGTTGTGTTGTGTCATCTAGTATCTGTATTGTGTTGTGTTGTATCATCCAGTATCTGTATTGTGTTGTGTTGTGTCATCTAGTATCTGTATTGTGTTGTGTTGTGTCATCTAGTATCTGTATTGTGTTGTGTTGTTTCATCCAGTATCTGTATTGTGTTGTGTTGTATCATCCAGTATCTGTATTGTGTTGTGTTGTATCATCCAGTATCTGTATTGTGTTGTGTTGTGTCATCTAGTATCTGTATTGTGTTGTGTTGTATCATCCAGTATCTGTATTGTGTTGTGTTGTGTCATCCAGTATCTGTATTGTGTTGTGTTGTGTCATCCAGTATCTGTATTGTGTTGTGTTGTGTCATCCAGTATCTGTATTGTGTTGTGTTGTGTCATCCAGTATCTGTATTGTGTTGTGTTGTGTTGTTTCATCCAGTATCTGTATTGTGTTGTGTTGTGTTGTATCATCCAGTATCTGTATTGTGTTGTGTTGTATCATCCAGTATCTGTATTGTGTTGTGTTGTGTTGTTTCATCCAGTATCTGTATTGTGTTGTGTTGTGTTTCATCCAGTATCTGTATTGTGTTGTGTTGTGTTGTTTCATCCAGTATCTGTATTGTGTTGTGTTGTTTCATCCAGTATCTGTATTGTGTTGTGTTGTTTCATCCAGTATCTGTATTGTGTTGTGTTGTTTCATCCAGTATCTGTATTGTGTTGTGTTGTTTCATCCAGTATCTGTGTTGTGTTGTGTTGTTTCATCCGTTTCAGTTTCAGTAGCTCAAGGAGGCGTCACTGCGTTCGGACAAATCCATATATGCTACACCACATCTGCCAAGCAGATGCCTGACCAGCAGCGTAACCCAATGCGCTTAGTCAGGCCTTAAAAAAAAAAACACAAAAAAAACATGCCCCCGCCCAAGGTACTGATAAATGCTGGCTGTGAGATATTGTGTTGTGTTGTGTTTTATCATCCAGTATCTGTATTGTGTTGTGTCATCCAGAATCTGTATAGTGTTGTGTTGTTATCCAGTATCTGTCCAGCATGCCCCCGCCCAAGGTACTGACTGCTGTTAGCTGTGAGAGACAGGAGACCGCCCCCTTTTTGTTATATTGTGTTGTGTTGTATTGTGTGGGATCATCTACCATCTGTCCAACATGCCCCTACCCAAGGTACTTACTACTGCTGGCTATGACAGACAGAAAACAGCACCCTTTGTGTTGTGTTGTCTTCTACTGTATTTTGTTGTATTGTGTTGGATTCTTCAGTTTCTGTCCAACATGCCTTTTACAGCCATGGGGGCAGTGACTTCATGTCCACTGTGTCCAGGGCTCAGCATAGAAAGACCGGGCCCAGTCCTCTCCTTCTGCCTTCATTGTCATACCATGCTGTAAATCTGTATTTTGATTCATCCTTTGTGTTGGATCGAACAACATGCTGTCAGCTTTGGAAAGAATTGTGTTGGATCAAACAGCATGCTGTCAGCTTCAGAAAGAATTGTGTTGGATAAAACATGCTGTCAGCTTCAGAAAGAATTGTGTTGGATCAAACAACATGCTGTCAGCTTTTAGAAAGAATTGTGTTGGATCAAACAACATGCTGTCAGCTTTAGAAAGAATGGAACCTTCATAATGCAAAGGAGAAGAAGAAGAAGAAGAAAATGATCATAAAGGAGAGGGAAAACTGATGTATGTGTTGATGTGCAGGTGACGGACATTGAGTCGAGGAGTGCCCTGATCCAGCTGTCTCCGCCGGAGTACGAGGCTCCGGAACTGGACGTGGATCTACAGGACTGCCGCTACGAGCTTCTGCTGTCCGACAAGGGCAGGGACGCCAAGTACAAGACGGTTTTCTGGTGAGTGGCTACACCGCTGTGGTTGAGGTTGTACTGATTGGTCCATTTCTTTAGGGATGAGTAGAGAGAAACAGAAGACAGTTTTCTGGTGAGTGGCTGCACCGCTGTGATTCCTGTTGTATGGGTAGGTCCATTTCTTTAGGGATGAGTAGAGAGAAACAGAAGACAGTTTTCTGGTGAGTGGCTGCACCGCTGTGATTCCTGTTGTATGGGTAGGTCCATTTCTTTGGGGATGAGTACAGAGATGTAGAAGACAGTTTTCTGGTGAGTGGCTACACTGCTGTGATTCATGTTGTATGGGTAGGTCCATTTCTTTAGGGATGAGTAGAGAGAAACAGAAGACAGTTTTCTGGTGAGTGGCTGCACCGCTGTGATTCCTGTTGTATGGGTAGGTCCATTTCTTTAGGGATGAGTACAGAGAAGTAGAAGTTTTCTGGTGAGTGGCTACACTGCTGTGATTCATGTTGTATGGGTAGGTCCATTTCTTTAGGGATGAGTAGACAAAAGTAGAAGACAGTTTTCTGGTGAGTGGCTACACCGCTGTGATTCATGTTGTATGGGTAGGTCCATTTCTTTAGGGATGAGTAGAGAGAAGTAGAAGACAGTTTTCTGGTGAGTGGCTACACTGCTGTGATTCATGTTGTATGGATAGGTCCATTTAGGGATGAATAGAGAGAAACAGAAGACAGTTTTCTGGTGAGTGGCCACACTGCTGTGATTCATATTGTATGGATAGGTCCATTTCTTTGGGGATGAGTAGAGAGAAACAGAAGACAGTTTTCTGGTGAGTGGCCACACTGCTGTGATTCATATTGTATGGATAGGTCCATTTCTTTGGGGATGAGTAGAGAGAAACAGAAGACAGTTTTCTGGTGAGTGGCCACACTGCTGTGATTCATATTGTATGGATAGGTCCATTTCTTTGGGGATGAGTAGAGAGAAACAGAAGACAGTTTTCTGGTGAGTGGCCACACTGCTGTGATTCATATTGTATGGATAGGTCCATTTCTTTGGGGATGAATAGAGAGAAACAGAAGACAGTTTTCTGGTGAGTGGCCACACTGCTGTGATTCATGTTGTATGGATAGGTCCATTTCTTTAGGGATGAATAGAGAGAAGTAGAAGACAGTTTTCTGGTGAGTGGCTACACTGCTGTGATTCATATTGTATGGATAGGTCCATTTCTTTAGGGATGAGTAGAGAGAAGTAGAAGACAGTTTTCTGGTGAGTGGCTACACTGCTGTGAAACAAGTCGTACAGACAGGACCATTTGTTTAGGAATGAGTAGAGAGAAAGGGGTACAGAGAACAGGCAGATGGTTTTCTGGTGAGTAGCAACACAAACACAAAATCATACTAGAACAACCACAATATATATATATATTTTTTTTAAGAGATAGATACACAGTACATTGTGACTTCTCCAAGTGATAAGATGGATGTGAGGCCACGCCCCCTCAGTCTCCACACACACACCCCCCCCCAGCCCCCCTCTTCACCCCTCTCACAGGGTCACTTGATTCAGTTCTCATCAGACCACGTTGGCTGCGTGCCAAGAATATCGCTCTGCTGCTAATTCGGTCATGTTCTGTGGACTGCTAACATCTGTACAGCCGGCATCACTCACTGACAGTCGCATCTTGGCCACTCTCTTGATTGCTCCCTTTATTTTCTATCACATCGTCCAATAAATGTTCATCACTATCTTCTCCTTTGAATTTACGCTTCAATTCTTTCTGAGCATCAGCTAAAGAAAGAAATCTTGGTTGATTTAGTTCATCACGATCGCATGTCTTGAGCACGGCGTCAGTCCGACATTTTGTTGAGCAAGCGAGGAGAGAAGTTAGGCAAACACTTGGACAGTGACCCAACCAAAACGTTCAAATAAAGGACTGCTTCATGATGTAGATGGGGTTTCTACCTATGGATAGAATCTAGAGAGATTCCCCAGGCTAAAGCTCCCACTGTTTTTGTCAACGAAGTGAATGCAAACCAGGGAAAAGTCAGAATATTTCTATGACGAGTTATCTCGTCATTGTGGCAGCGAAGCATACATGCTTGCCATGACGAGTTTTCTTATCATGCAGGCAGCCTAGGGGTTAAATATTCATTTACTTTTTTCTTCTTTTTAAAAAAAAATTTGAATTTTTTTTTTACATTTTTTTCGTGTTTTTTTTTTCTCAAGGCCTGACTAAGCGCGTTTGGTTATGCTGCTGGTTGGCATCTGCTTGGCAGATGTGGTGTAGCGTATATGGATTTGTCCGAACGCAGTGATGCTTTCTTGAGCTATTGATACTGATTGATACTGATACTGATAGTTTATCATTATTTTGACAGTTTTCGTTACTGTAGATTTATGTTGAGGATGTCAAGTTGTGATTGTTTTGACAGTTTTCAGTACTGTAGAGTTATGTTGAGGATGTCAAGTTGTGATTGTTTTGACAGTTTTCAGTACTGTAGAGTTATGTTGAGGATGTCAAGTTGTGATTGTTTTGACAGTTTTCAGTACTGTAGAGTTATGTTGAGGATGTCAAGCTGTGATTGTTTTGACAGTTTTCAGTACTGTAGAGTTAAGTTGAGGATGTCAAGTTGTGATTGTTTTGACAGTTTTCAGTACTGTAGAGTTATGTTGAGGATGTCAAGTTGTGAGTTTCAGTTTCAGTTTCAGTAGCTCAAGGAGGCGTCACTGCGTTCGGACAAATCCATATACGCTACACCACATCTGCCAAGCAGATACCTGACCAGCAGCGTAACCCAATGCGCTTAGTCAGGCCTTGAGAAAAAATCGCTCTCCCCGGCGGGGAATTGAACCCCGGTCTCCCGCGTGACAGGCGGGGATACTGACCACTATACTACCGAGGAGCTGTTGAAGAGATTGTTTTGACAGTTTTCAGTACTGTAGTTACGTTGAGGATGTCAAGTTGTGATTGTTTGACAGTTTTCAGTACTGTAGAGTTATGTTGAGGATGTCAAGTTGTGATTGTTTTGACAGTTTTCAGTACTGTAGAGTTATGTTGAGGATGTCAAGTTGTGATTGTTTTGACAGTTTTCAGTACTGTAGAGTTAAGTTGAGGATGTCAAGTTGTGATTGTTTTGACAGTTTTCAGTACTGTAGTTACGTTGAGGATGTCAAGTTGTGATTGTTTTGACAGTTTTCATTGTTTTAGAATTATGTTGAGGATGTCAAGTTGTGATTGTTTTGACAGTTTTCATTGTTTTAGAATTATGTTGAGGATGTCAAGTTGTGATTGTTTTGACAGTTTTCAGTGTTTTAGAATTATGTTGAGGATGTCAAGTTGTGATTGTTTTGACAGTTTTCAGTATTGTAGAGTTATGTTGAGGATGTCAAGTTGTGATTGTTTTGACAGTTTTCAGTGTTTTAGAATTATGTTGAGGATGTCAAGTTGTGATTGTTTTGACAGTTTTCAGTACTGTAGAGTTATGTTGAGGATGTCAAGTTGTGATTGTTTTGACAGTTTTCAGTACTGTAGTTATGTTGAGGATGTCAAGTTGTGATTGTTTTGACAGTTTTCAGTACTGTAGAATTATGTTGAGGATGTCAAGTTGTGATTGTTTTGACAGTTTTCAGTACTGTAGAATTATGTTGAGGATGTCAAGTTGTGATTGTTTTGACAGTTTTCAGTACTGTAGTTACGTTGAGGATGTCAAGTTGTGATTGTTTTGACAGTTTTCAGTACTGTAGAGTTATGTTGAGGATGTCAAGTTGTGATTGTTTTGACAGTTTTCAGTACTGTAGAGTTATGTTGAGGATGTCAAGTTGTGATTGTTTTGACAGTTTTCAGTACTGTAGAGTTATGTTGAGGATGTCAAGTTGTGATTGTTTTGACAGTTTTCAGTACTGTAGAGTTATGTTGAGGATGTCAAGTTGTGATTGTTTTGACAGTTTTCAGTGTTGTAGAGTTACGTTGAGGATGTCAAGTTGTGATTGTTTTGACAGTTTTCAGTACTGTAGAGTTATGTTGAGGATGTCAAGTTGTGATTGTTTTGACAGTTTTCAGTACTGTAGAGTTATGTTGAGGATGTCAAGTTGTGATTGTTTTGACAGTTTTCAATACTGTAGAGTTACGTTGAGGATGTCAAGTTGTGATTGTTTTGACAGTTTTCAGTACTGTAGAGTTAAGTTGAGGATGTCAAGTTGTGATTGTTTTGACAGTTTTCAGTACTGTAGAGTTATGTTGAGGATGTCAAGTTGTGATTGTTTTGACAGTTTTCAGTACTGTAGAGTTATGTTGAGGATGTCAAGTTGTGATTGTTTTGACAGTTTTCAGCACTGTAGATTTATTTTGAGGATGTCAAGTTGTGATTGTTTTGACAGTTTTCAGTACTGCAGAGTTATGTTGAGGATGTCAAGTTGTGATTGTTTTGACAGTTTTCAGTACTGTAGAGTTATGTTGAGGATGTCAAGTTGTGATTGTTTTGACAGTTTTCAGTACTGTAGAGTTATGTTCAGGATGTTAATTTGTGATGTATGTCTGTGATATGGTTGTTGACTCAGGCGTGTTGTCTTTCTTCTTTCCAGTGGCGACGCCACGGAAATCACACTGAAGGACCTCAAACCTGCATTAGAATATCATTTGAAGTAAGTCACCTTGTTTCTTTTGAAAAACAGAACAAAGGATGCTGGGTTGGATTGTTTTTTTTTTTAATTTTGTTTTTATTTTATGTTAGTTTAGTTTATTTTTAGAGTGATCCAGAGGAGTGGAGCTTTATAACCGAAAGTATTCATAAAATTGCCTCCTGAACGTCTTTTGCTAAAAATTGTCTCCTGACATCTACCCTAACATCTGTTGCAAAAATTGTCTTCTGAACATCATTTAGGTCTGTTGAGCAGTGTCAGCCCAGTTCTCAGGGTACTGATGCTGATAATCATTTTCATTTTCTGCCTCAAACACCCAACCACCACCACTCGCCTTTTTTTTTTTTGTTAACAAACCATGTTGATGTCAGTAAGACAGCCGTAGCCGCTCAAACAATTCTTGTTTTATGAAGTGTTTTTTTTTTTTTAATTGACCTTAACCTGTTATGTGATGATGACATAGATGTATATATATATGATATGTATAATACAGTAGGTGGATAGCTCAGTATACAGCACATCTACACCCAACAGTGCACCACACAGTACAACACTGACTGATTGAAGTAATGGTCTGAAAAGAACATAGATGAATTTAACAGCTTTTTGACTCACTTGTGTAAACAAAGTGAGTCTATGTTTTAACAGCTTTTTGACTCACTTGTGTAAACAAAGTGAGTCTATGTTTTAACCCGGTGTTCGGTTGTCTGTGTGTGTGTGTGTGTCCGTGGTAAACTTTAACATTGACATTTTCTCTGCAAATACTTTGTCAGTTGACACCAAATTTGGCATAAAAATAGGAAAAATTCAGTTCTTTCCAGTCATCTTGTTTAAAACAATATTGCACCTCTGGGATGGGCACAAAAAAATTAAAAAAAAGAAGCCTAATTACATGCAAACTGCATTTACTGTTATATTTATATTTTTTGTATTCTCTGAACTGGGCACTTTGACCTCTTATTCTGACACAACAACAAGAGGAGTCATTATTATCATTTTTTGTTCAAACAGGAACTTCTTTTGCTAAGCATGGAAGTTTTATTTATTTTGCAAACGTTTTGGTGCAGATAGTAAAAAAGGGAAATTACTCTGTAATTAATGCTAGGGGACTTAATTTATCACAAGTGAGTCTTGAAGGCCTTGCCTCTCTTGTTTTTGTTGTTGTTGTCTGCAATACCCACGTTCATTCATATGTACCAGTGGGCATTTAAATAAATGATCGTTTATACCCTGCCATGTAGGCAGCCAAACTCTTGTTTTCGGGAATGTGTATTGCTGGGAAGGTGTGTTCTTGTTTGTACAACCAGCTGAACCCTGACCGACAACACCCAGATCTTTAATGTGCACGTTTGATCTTCCAATGTATTCTCATGAAGAGGGTTCTGGCCCTAGCAGCTGGGTATGTCTGTTGAGCTGGAGATGGGAGATATCTTCATCCTTTTGCCCAGACAGTTTTGATGATAATAGAATTTTTTTTTTTTTTTTTTTTTTTTTTTTTAAAGAAAAATAACACACCACATCATTGGTGTTTTACCTTGACCTGCTATGCTTGATTCCGCACCATGCCAGACTCGCACCAGTGCTGGGGGCCAGAAACATGATCTGCTTCGGCCCTGATCCGGTGTGGTTGATTAAGGGGTGTGTGTCGGTGGTGATAACACTGCTGTCTGCTGTCTGTCTTTCCTTGGGCAAGTGAGCCTGTTTATGAATGGATCTGCCTGATTCTGCCGTGTTTATACTTTAGTCCGGTTCTGGAATGATTTTCCAAGGAAAAAATTGCAACAGTCAGTTTTTTTGCTTCAGTCCACTCTAAAAATCAGCAGCAACAACATATCCAAAAGGGAGAAAAAGGGAGATACGGGAAAGTGGATTAAAATTAAATAAAAGATAATTCATTTCACCAAGATCAGCTTTTTAGTCCGCAAGGAGAGCCATACTTCGGCATGCACAAGGCAGCGCGCTGACCCCGAGGTCAGAGCAAGAATGCCACGCCGCTCACAGGAAATGATAAGATAAACAAGTGATGGCGGACGCTGAGTCGTCGTCTGCTGCAACTTATCCTGGTGAATAAAATGGTAATCTTTTACATCTAGTGTGCAAATACAGCAACACAAGTGTTTTAATGAATTTATCTTTGATACATGTCATGTGTGACTGGAAAATATGATTCTAAAAGACAACAGCATAGATTAAAGCTGGCGAGCAAAGCGCTGGCAGTGTACAGTTGTTTTTTGTATGGAACGATTTTTCCGTCAAAAAGTTATATTGCTCTCTCTCCCTATACACACACACACACACACACACACACACACACACACACACACACACACACACACACACACACACACACACACACACTGTGTGTGTGTGTGTGTGTGTGTGTGTGTGTGTGTGTGTGTGTGTGTGTGTGTGTGTGTGTGTGTGTGTGTGTGTATTTCTTACTCAGTGAAACACTGGAAATGTGTCTGAAGTTATCACAAGATGATTGTGGGTAAGTACGTAAAAAGTAATACATTATTATATCTTTTCAAAAATTAAAACGTGAAAAGAGCGAAAATAGCAGTTTGTGTGAAAAAAATTCGTATATGGTAAGCGTACACTAAATGAGATGACTGATAGAAAAAAAGTGTTGATTTTCCCCACTTCCTTCTTTTCTTACTTGTGGGACATTGCTGTATCTTATGTGGAAAACTGTAACTTGATGGCGACAACACAGTGTAGACTATTCAGTCAGAAGAAGCTGTGGAAGGACTCCAGAAAGCATCATGCCGAGAGAGGGGACAATTACACATTTCATCTTGGACAGAGACTTCACAAAAATGCCAACACGATAATACAAACGTCAATTCAATAACTAGTGACTTTGAACGAAACATAATGAAGAAAAAACTGAAGAACACTCGCCCGTTAAACTCCGAAGAAAGGTTGACAAACCATTTAGAACAAAATTTCTTACTTTGGGCAGTCGGAAACATATGATAGAGTAAGGACACAGACACAGTGTTCGCCGTTCTGTCTTATGAATGTGAAAAAAGTCTCCTGGAGAAATGTTTTGAGAGGGGCGACCAGTGGGCACAGACCGTAAGAAACTGTATCAAGTCTGTTAACGATCTGCATGCAGCAGATGCAATGCATCACCAACAACATAGTGTCAATTTTAGAACAAACAAAAATACTCCACAAAGCTCTTGTCTTGAACCATCAACAACGGGAATTTAAACCATCCGACACGAAAGGGTAGACCAGCTGATGAAGAGTGAAAAGCTGCATTTCTCAGAGTGGTACAGTTTCTGGTGGAAAATGATGATGAACAAATCACACTAACAGGTCTCCAAGAGAAAATGCGACAGCTTCTTAAGAAACCTGGACAGAAAAAAGAACCCTACACTAAAAGAAACCCACGACAAAAGTTACAGGATCGTTTTGGGGGAAACCATCATTATCACATCAATTACAGGAAAAGCAAATGCTGTTACTTTCAAAACAACTGTTGAAAAGATTGTCAAAGACTTTTCCAAAGAAACAAAGACTGACGACGAAACAGAAAAAGAAACTTCGTATCATTCAAACAGCTGCTTCACTTCTCCTCTCAGACACCAAGGCCATGGTCACATCGAAAGAGCACAACCCACTGAGTTCTGACATTGCTAGCTTGGATAAAAACTTAGAATACCTTCAACCATCAGTCAAACTCTTCCTTGATTATCTGCTTCACAACAACAACAAAAGATTGTCAACTGAAGATCGCTTCTCTTGGTCAGACATCCAAGTAGCAAGACCAAAGGTCGTAATATCAAATTTACATTAGGTCTCGGAGTTGAAGTTCATCATCTGATCGGTTCGAAATATTTAGTTGGTCATTTGAGAAAACTAGGGTTCTCTTCTTCATATGCTGAAGTTAAGAGATTTGAGCAATCTGCAGCACTGACCCAAGGCGTTGGCACTGAAGGTTTGACCCCAACCAGTTATGCGCAGTTTGTGGCACTGTGGACAACAACATCCAAACAATTGATGGGACTGGCACCTTCCATGGCATGGCAATGATAGCTGCTGACACTCCTGCCAACAGCAGTAACAGAGCCATCAAAAAGGACCAAACTGCCTCGGTTGAGAAAGTGAAAAGCACTTGGAAAATCCCAGTAAAAATTGTTCACTTTTCCAACTCTGAGCTGAAGTTAGAATATGGTCTTCTTGATGTCAGTCATACTGCCGTAAAAAATTTCATTGACCTCTTGTGGAAAATTTCACGGCTATTACGCTCTCCGCGACCAGGCTAGTCAGGAACTATGCAAGCAGTGTGTGATGGCCCCTTCCCAGGACGAAGCTGCTTCACCTTCCTACCCATGATTGATATGGACCCCACAGACTTGTCAGCATTGGCAAACCAGTTCCATGTGACTCCAGTCACCACCTTTGATCAAACTCTCTGTGGAAGTCAAGGATAATTGTAGCCGGTGAACCAGATGGCAGCCCACTCCACTCCATTGTCTTACCGTTTCGCGGCTTTCATACAGAAATGAACTTTCTTCGTTCCATAGGATGATCATGGCAGGATCTAGTCTTCAGCAGTTGCTGGAAGTGATATTTGCACCGAATGCCATAATTCAAATGTTGACAGGAAAACTGTGGCTGTTCAATAACATTTATTTGTTCATCGATTTGTTTTTGTTGTTGTGGTTGATTATATTTCACTGTTCCGTGTTTTAAGGAGAAAAAAAGTGATGCTGAAGGAAGCCGAAACACTTACCTTTTGGTCAGGTTCTTTCTATCACGGCAGCATTATGATCAGCTGTTAAGGTATTTAATATCATACTAACTGCTTAGTTTATGTTTTGCCCTTTCTCTTCATTTATACAGCAAAAGGCTGCCAGGTTTGTATTCGGGAGTGAAAAAAATGAGCCATAATCGTGCGCCAGAAAAGGCTGTGATCACGTGCGTAACACACGGCAACAAGGAAGTGAAGCTGCAATGTGGGGCCCACCCTATATGCTTTTGAACTGACCGCTAAACTGTTTCACAGTTTATTGAATATGGGTGTATATATATATATATATATATATATATATATATATATATATATATATATATATATAAATTCTGCAAGCATATGGCGCTAATTAAAAACAATGTATATCAGAACCTTTCCAATGAATGGTTACTCGACCATGTTTTACTGGCCGCAGTCCTGTTCTAAAAATAGAGCATTTAACATCATCAGTTTCATCGAAATTATACAGATATGGCACATTTTCCCAATCAACACGCTAAATTATGTTAAATTCTGCTGATTTATAACGATACCTATCCAACGAATGGTCACTTGGCCATGTTTACACTGAGCGCAGCTCTACTGTAGAAATAGAGCATTTGTGACGTCATTTCATCAAAATTATAAACAAACTAAGAGTTCAATCAATCTCCCTTTTTCACAATGTTTTTATTACAATAGGTACTATCCAAAAACAACATAAAACAAACTGTTGCAATTTGTTCCTAACTTGCCTTATTTAATTCGTTCCACAACCGGACTACTTGACTCGTTGCTGAGGGGGGGTGTTTCTGTTAGTGTGTTTATGGTTGATGTGTTGATTCTGAAGTCATGTCTGTACTTAACTCCTGGTAAAGGGGGCAGTTGCCATTTCTGTTGCCGGGGTTTCCGCGCTTCTTCCTTGCAGCCAAAGAAAATTCTTATGCGGCAAAATGGGGTGCAGCTTTGTTTTGCTGCATTTCTGTAGAAAGATGTGTGTGTTGGCTGGAGAAGGGGAGGTTATAAGCTCAGTTTTCCCTGTTTAAAAAATTTTTTTTTTTTTTTTTTTTTTTTTGCAATTTATGATATAAGACTGGATAGGCAGTGAAGGTCCATCAGTTAGGTTATGTTTTATGTTTATTCAGTTATGGTGATATTCACTTAATGATTTTGGAACTTCATGTTTATTTTTGAACGTTTTCTTCTTCTTCTTCTTAGTCCATGAGCTGCAACTCCCATATTCACTTGTGCGTGCACAGGTTGGCTTTTATGTGTATGATTGTTTTTACCCCGCTATGTAGGCAGCCATACTCTGTTTTCGGGGGTGTGCATGCTGGGTATGTTGTTGCTTTCATAACCCACATGTGATAAAGACCTGTTGTATTCAATTCAATTCTGTTCGACTTGGTTCTATTCAATAATCACCGTGGCCAGGGTATATGATACAATTACAAACAATAATCACTGGATCCTCAGTGAGCACAAGTGCTCGTTTCGAACATGTCATTTTCTGTTCAAGGATGTGAGCATTAGCTGTTGTTGCCAGAATAAAGAACACGCTGTTCATTGTGAATTTCTCTTGAAGGCTGTCATTGTTGCGACCAGAGTAAGTCACTAACTCACACAAACAATAGATAAACAAACAGTAATCACTGTATATGGTGGCGACCGCAGTCCTGCCAAGTTGTCACTGTTACAGAGTGATCACCACAGTAAGTCACTAACTCACACAAACACTAGATAAACAACAGCCGTTGTAAATGATGCTAACAACAGTCCTGCCAAGTTGTCACCGTTACAGAGTGATAACCACAGTAAGTCACTAACTCACACAAACAATAGATAAACAACAGCCGCTGTAAATGATGCTAACAGCAGTCCTGCCAAGTTGTCACCGTTACAGAGTGATAACCACAGTAAGTCACTAACCTCACACAAACAATAGATAAACAACAGCCGCTGTAAATGGTGCTAACAACAGTCCTGCCAAGTTGTCACCGTTAGAGAGTGATCACCAGCACTGGTCTCCAACAAGGGTTGCTGCGTGTTGCAGGGTGTCGGCGTTGCTGAATGAAGACCTGAAAGGAGCCTTGACAGACCCCGTCAGTTTCCGCACGTCCCCCTGTGAACCTGAGCGCCCGCAGCCCCCCAAGATGATGAACAAGACCAAAACTTCTCTACAGCTCAAATGGAATGTAGGTCCCGTCGTTCAGTTCGTGTTGTAGTTTCTGTATGGTTTGAATGGAATGCAAGTCCGTTAATCGACTTACTGTTACATTTTCTCTGTTGTTGAAAAATAGAAAGCAAGTCTATTAATTATAATAATAATAATGGTATTTATATAGCGCTGAATCTTGTGCAGAGACAAATCAAAGCGCTTTCGCACCAGTCATTCACACGCATGCATAACTCTAAAACTGTAGAAACTAAAGACCAGGAAGGGTAGGCAAGGGAGGCTATTTTGGGAAGAGGTGGGTTTTAAGGCCTGACTTGAAAGAGCTGAGTGTGGAGACTTGACAAAGCAAAAGAGGAAGTTCATTCCAGTCGCAAGGTCCAGAGACAGAGAAAGAATGGCGGCCAACAGTCGAGTGTTTGAATCTGGGTATGTGTAAACAGAGTGGATCCAAAATTCAGTAACTGTCAATTTTTGCTTATGTGCAGATGGAATGCAAGTCTGTTGTTTGAGTTACTTGTATTATAGTTTTGCTAGAATTCAAATGAAACGTGACTGTTACTTCAGTTAGTTATATTTCCGTTTCAGTTCAGATGGAATGTATGTCTGTTATTTCAGTTACTGATGTAATTTTCTCTATAGTTCAAATGGGATGTAAGTCCATTAGTTAAGTTGCTGTTTTATTTTCGCTAAAGTTCAAATTGCATGTTTGTTATTTCAGTTATATTTTTATTTCATTATTACAACTCGTATGGAATGTTAAGTCCTTTAGTTCAGTTGATATTACATTTTCCATCTCAGATGGAAAGTTGATCAGCTGATTCAGTAAATATTGCCATTTCTCTACAGTTGAAATGGAATGTAAGTCCACTGATCCAGTTACTGTTGCATCTTTCTACAGCTCAAATGGAAAGTTAGTCCACTGTTTTCAGTTAAAATTGTAATTTCTCTTCAGCTTACACTGAATTGTTAGTCACATGGAAGGTTAGTCCAGGGGGAGGGGGTAGTGAGGGGTCCTCTAATCTCCCCCCCCCCCCCACCCCCAAACATGATGGACACGTATTGGAAACAGCATTAAAGAGAGAAAAAGGAGGCTTGGCGGTTGTTTGATGGTGATGGATGGTGGTTTGTTTGGTGTGCAGGCAACCTGTGAAAATGGGTCCAAAATATCAACATATTCACTGGAGTGTGACCAGGTGAGTCAAGAATTTAGTACGTAAAAACTGACGTGTTAAACTTGCAATTAAGTACGAAAATAAAATAAAGACTTCTGCAGGGGCATCCATTCCATGCACAGCTCAGCACAGACGTCTTTTCAACCAAATTTTCGTTTTGTACACACACACAAAAATAAACGCAGCACTCGTCATACACATATCCATCACAGTACCTGAATGATACACATACCTCATCATAGTACGTACACTGATGTCACAGTACGGAAAACCATTTCTGAAAAACTAGTCCCATCATTTCAGGTGATATCAGGATCTGTATGTTCTGTGGCATCTTCCTTTTCTCTTTTCCCTTTGGACATTGGTCACCCATTTAACACTAGTGTCACAGTACCTAAAACCATGATACAGAACTTTGAAAAATGAAAAAGAAAGAAACAGCCACCCAGTACTTCAGGATATATCAGGAGCTCTGCCTCGCGCTGGGACACCTCGTGAGGCGATGCTCGTACCCCTTTCCCCCCCGGTCCCCTTCATGACCGTTTTACTGGTACGAAAGTCGCCTCCGCGATCAGCGTCTAAAGACGCATCGCCGCGGTCCGTATCGGGAGGAATCATGAGCTCCGGGCCTGGGAGAGTCTCTTGCCGAGTCTCAATCCCAGCCTCATGATCCCTGCCTTCGTGGGATGGCATATGAGGCATGGTACCCGCGCTTAGGCACCCAGTGAAAATCTGACCCCCAACAGAGAAAGGAAAGACTGGATTGACTTAGAGGTAGAGAAAAACGAACAAATCGAGGGGGCCGAGTTGAATCGAGTACACAGAATGTAAGAATACAATACAGACAAACCGCATGCAGCAAAGTAAGGCCAAATGAATATGCTTAATCGCCAAAAAAAGCGTAAGACGAGACAGAGCGTAAACCTGACAAGATGGCGTGGAGAGCCTTGGCCAATATAGCTTTTAGAGGCGTTTGATTGGCTGAGAGCGGATTGGGCAAGACGGCTCGTCTTTTCACTGTTAGCTGTGCGAAATTTGGCCAAGCAGAGCAAACCGACAGGCCTAGTTTGAATCAGTTTGACATGGTAAGTATATGTATCAGCAAACATGGAGTATAATACAAACTCCTCCTTTTGGGGCCATCTCCTCTCCTCCTGACACTGTTTGGTCTCCCCACTTTGCAGGGGCAGGGAGAGAACTCCTTTGTGGAGGTCTACAACGGGTTGAATCGTCAGTTCCGCCTCAACCGACTGACGGCCTCCACCCGCTACCTGTTCCGTGTGGCTGCCATCAACAGCATGGGAAAAAGGTAGTGTCACTGTGCCGTCCCTCTGTCATGGCTGTGGTTGTTGGCTTTGTCTTCGTCATTGTTGTTGTTGCCTTGTGCTCTTCGGTTCTGTTGTTCATTGGGGAAACGGCTGACACCATCCTTGATAATAATGATAATGATGGGGATACTTGTTGAGCGCTTTCCTCCCTGAAAGGGAGCCCGAAGCACTCTACAATAAACATAAAACACACACACGCACACACACACAAGCACACGCGCATGCAGTAACTTACAAAAGGAAGGGGAAAGAAAGAAAGAAAGAAAAGATTTGACGCACTAAAGCATAAAATGGGTTTAAAGACTATGTCTATTACATTTCTTAGTCACACACACACACACACACACACACGCACCCGTGGAGTCTGCAGGAATTATAACTGAATGTCATTGGAAAGGGATGGAAGGTCTATATATAGGCGTTTTCAAAAAGATGTGTTGGCTGCTGGTATCTTCAGTGCTGAAGGTTCCTTGATGACACACACACACACACACACACACACACACACACACACACACACACACACACACACACACACACACACACATACTTACCTTCCGTGCCCCCACACACCCCTGCCCAACTCTCACACACACACACACACACACACACACACACACACACACACCTCCTGTGCCCCCACCCACCCCTGCCCAACTCACACACACACACATACCTTCTGTGCCCTCACCCACCCCTGCCCAACTCACACACACACACACACACACACACACACACACACACACACCACTAAACAAACAACCCAACCAGTCCCATCCCAATAACCCCACTCCATACAAACTCAAACAGCATCAAAAACATTTTTTCCCCTGCCCCTTTCTGCAGTTCACACACACACACACATGCACACACACACACTCCCACACGCACTCCCACACGCACTCCCACACACACACACACACACACACACACACACACACACACACACACACACACACACACAGTCACTCATTTCACCACATATTCACACCTGCATTGTCACACACTGACACACACACACACACACACACACACACACACCACACACACGCACTGAACAAACAACTTGATCAGTCCCAACCAATGCTCCACTCTGTACAAACCCACACCAAACAGTCCTTTCATATGTGATGATTCATTCAAATGATTTACTTTTTAAATTAGTTTTTCTCACAGTATTTTGATTTAATGTAGTTATGTATTGGGTTGTTTCTTTTTTTCTGAAGTGTGTGTGTGTGTGTTTGTTTGGTCAGTTATTCCTCTGGTTCTTTTGCTCTGTATGTACTGAACAGAAATTCATTATATGTTGTCCTTTTTTTTTCTTTTCTTTCCTTTTTTTGTCACCCCATTTGCATAAAGGTCATGGAGCCACTGTTTTATTTTCTTTCTTTCTTTTTTTTTTTTTTTTTCTTTTCAGAAATTGAAATAGATACAAAACTGAATATATCTTTCTTATGGTTGTGAATTTTTTTTTCCTGTTTTATCCTACTTTTTTGTTGTTGTTGTTGTAATATTGTGTCAGCTTTGCATTTGAACTGAATCAGGACTGAAATCAAAGACAACTCTCGTACTTCTAGTAAGGAGCAGTTTTTGTGTGTTTTCTGTTCTTGTTTCTGTCCATATTCATCCATCGCCTTGTAAACAGTTGACCTATTTAAACTGAAATATGCGGAAAAAGAAAAAAATGACACCACCATTGTACCCGTTTGCCTGCGGCCAGTGCCTGGAGTGAGGTGGCGTCGTTCTTCACCAGTGGTAGCGTCCCCTCCCAGCCCGACCCCCCCATGCTGTCGGAGCAGTTTGTGTATGGCTTGACCATCTCCTGGATCAAGCGGCCCAACGAGGACGAGTTTATTCTGCAGATGGAGGATGAGGCAACTGTGAGTAGTTGTATTTTGTATTTGTATTTCTTTTTATCACAGCAGATTTCTCTGTGTGAAATTCGGGGGCTGCTCTCCCCCCAGGGAGAGTGCGTCTCCATACTACAGCGCCACCCATTTTTTTTTTGTATTTTTTCCTGTGTGCAGTTTTATTTGTTTTTCCCATTGAAGTGGATTTTTCTACAGAATTTTGCCAGGAACAACCCTTTTGTTGCCGTGGGTTCTTTTACGTGCGCTAAGTGCATGCTGTACACGGGACCTCGGTTTATCGTCTCATCCGAATGACTAGCGTCCAGACCACCACTCAAGGTCTAGTGGAGGGGGAGAAAATTTCGGGGGCTGTGCCGTGATTTGAACCAGCGCGCTCAGATTCAGATTCTCTCGCTTCCTAGGCAGATGCGTTACCTCTAGGCCATCACTCCACTAGTGTGTGTGTGTTGAGGAGGGAGGGGGGAGGGGGAGGCTTGTGTGTGTGAAGGTGAGCGAGAGAGTGTGTGTGTGTCGTGTGATTTGTGTTCTGTATGTGTTATGTGCATGTGTGTGAATATGTACATGCATGTTTGTGTGGTTTGTTTTGCAGATACACAGTGTGTGTGAGTGTGGGATGGGATGGGAGAGAGTTAATCAGTTATTTGTGTGCAGCACTTTGTTTTTCCTGGCATCTGTTATGTACATGCGTTAGTTTCACATCTTGATATAGACGTAAACTATAAATGATGTCAGTGTCATTGTCTGAGTTTGTTTCTTGTTTTCACTTTTCTTTTCCTTGCTTAGGATATATGCATGGGATTAATATCTTTGATTATGTTGTGAGTGCGTGTATATTTGAGAGAGTGAGAGAGAGAGAGAGAGAGACATGATGTGTGTGAGTGCTTCCATGCTTTGGGTATTTGCATATGTTTTAGTGTGTTTGTGTGTGTGTGTGAATGTGAGTGCTTTCTGGTTTAGGATATGTATGTGCAGTTTGTGTGGGAGGGATGTTGTAATTATTATCATTACCATTTTTATCATCGTCGTCATCATCATTATTATTATTGTGATTGCTATTTCACCTTTTATTTCAGGGCCACGGCTTTATTCCGGTTTACAACGGACCAAACCTTTCCTACCCCTTGAGGCATCTACGGCGCAATACAGAGTACAGGTTCCGGGTGAGTGAACACCCAGCAGTCCTGTTCTGCCATGCGTCGGATGTCTGGCGGCGTTCGGCCGTTGTTGTGTTTGTCCCATTTCTTGCCTGGAACTCCTTGAATGATGTACCGTACAGAGGGAACCAAGAATGAAATGATCGATAGGATTTTAGATCTCCAGGCATGATTTATTTCAGACATGTTTCTGTGATGTATTCATTTGATTTGTCGTATGGGTGTGTTGAAGATGGAAGTGTTTCTGTGAAGTGTCTGTCGGAATTGTGTGTTGAGGGTGGTAGCTATGTGTGTGTTTGCTGAGGGTGGTAGCTATGAGGGTGGTAGCTATGTGTGTGTGTTGAGGGTGGTAGCTATGAGGGTGGTAGCTATGTGTGTGTGTTGAGGGTGGTAGCTATGAGGGTGGTAGCTATGTGTGTGTGTTGAGGGTGGTAGCTATGAGGGTGGTAGTTATGTGTGTGTGTTGAGGGTGGTAGCTATGTGTGTGTGTTGAGGGTGGTAGCTAAGTGTGTGTGTGTGTTGAGGGTGGTAGCTATGAGGATGGTAGCTATATGTGTGTGTTGAAGGTGGTAGCTATGAGAGTGGTAGCTATGTGTGTGTGTTGAAGGTGGTAGCTATGAGGATGGTAGCTATGTGTGTGTTGAAGGTGGTAGCTATGTGTGTGTGTTGAGAGGGTGGTAGCTAAGTGTGTGTGTGTGTTGAGGGTGGTAGCTATGAGGGTGGTAGCTAAGTGTGTGTGTTGAGGGTGGTAGCTATGAGGGTGGTAGCTATGTGTGTGTGTGTTGAGGGTGGTAGCTATGAGGATGGTAGCTATGTGTGTGTTGAAGGTGGTAGCTATGTGTGTGTGTTGAAGGTGGTAGCTATGAGGATGGTAGCTATGTATGTGTGTTGAAGGTGGTAGCTATGAGGTTGGTAGCTATGTGTGTGTTGAGGGTGGTAGCTATGTGTGTGTGTTGAGCGTGGTAGCTATGAGGATGGTAGCTATGTGTGTGTGTTGAGGGTGGTAGCTATGAGGATGGTAGCTATTTGTGTGTGTTGAGGGTGGTAGCTATGTGTTTGTGTTGAGGGTGGTAGCTATGTGTGTGTGTTGAGGGTGGTAGCGATGAGGGTGGTAGCAATGTGCCTGTGACTGAATGGTGGCTGTTGACAGCTGTCGGCCAAGAATGACGAGGGCCCCAGCAAGTGGAGCGATACGGTGACCTTCAGAACACTGCCGGACCGACCTCTGGCTCCCTGCAAGCCACAGATCAAGGGCAAGGTTCTCTCCCACGCCTTCAGAATTACCTGGGGTAGGTCAACACTCCAGTGCTGATTGGAAAAAAAAAAAAAAAAATTGTTAAATGAAATGTTCGGGTTGATGTTGTGTGGAAAAAAAGTTGTTGTTTAGGATGAAGTTCGGATGTGTGTGTGTGTTTGTGTGTGTGTGTGTGTGTGTGTGTGTGTGTGTGTGTGTGCACATCACACAGTCTCTGAGCCCACAGCGAAATGAACCACTCAGTGATGATGAGTCAGTTCTGGCAGTGTGGGCGAGGGTGGTGTTGGTGTGAGAAGACAGGTGACTCAGTGTGTGCTATGCCATTTCTAGCTGTGTGGGTGTGGGTGGTGTTGGTTCTCGCTATGTGGGTGTGGATGGTGTTGGTTCTAGCTATGTGGGTGTTGGTTCTAGCTGTGTGGATGGTGTTGGTTCTAGCTATGTGGGTGTGGGTGGTGTTGGTTCTAGCTGTGTGGGTGTTGGTTCTAGCTGTGTGGGTGTGGGTGGTGTTGGTTCTAGCTATGTGGGTGTGGGTGGTGTTGGTTCTAGCTGTGTGGGTGTTGGTTCTAGCTGTGTGGGTGTTGGTTCTAGCTGTGTGGGTGTGGATGGTGTTGGTTCTAGCTGTGTGGGTGTGGATGGTGTTGGTTCTAGCTATGTGGGTGTGGATGGTGTTGGTTCTAGCTATGTGGGTGTGGGTGGTGTTGGTTCTAGCTGTGTGGGTGTGGATGGTGTTGGTTCTAGCTATGTGGGTGTTGGGTCTAGCAGTGTGGGTGTGGATGGTGTTTCTAGCTATGTGGGTGTGGATGGTGTTGGTTCTAGCTGTGTGGGTGTGTTGGTTCTAGCTGTGTGGATGGTATTGGTTCTAGCTGTGTGGGTGTGGATGGTGTTAGTTCTAGCTGTGTGGGTGTGGGTGGTGTTAGTTCTAGCTGTGTGGGTGTTGGTTCTAGCTGTGTGGGTGTGGGTGGTGTTGGTTCTAGCTGTGTGGGTGTGGGTGGTGTTGGTTCTAGCTGTGAGGGTGTGGGTGGTGTTGGTTCTAGCTGTGTGGGTGTGGATGGTGTTGGTGTGAGAAGACGGGTGACTCAGTGTTGTGTGGTTCGGATCCTCCAGAACCCCCTACTGACGACGGTGGAGCTGACATCTCCAAGTACATTGTGGAGCTGGACGACGGACAGGGTGAGTGGATTGGCTGGCTGGCTTCATTGCCTGTCTGTGTCTGTCTGTGTGTGTTTGTCCTTCCTCCAAACACATATTGATATCAGTGTGATTAGGATTGTGGGATTTCATGTTTTTTGTCCACACTGAACTGGATACCGATCGTGTTTGTATGTCTTTTGTGTTTTATAAACCTTTGCAGTTTCATGACAATGAAGTGTTCTATTCTGTTCTTTTCTACATTATTCTGTTCCAGTTCTATTCTGTTCTGCTCCATTCTATTCTGTTCACACACATACATGCACACAAACGCTCACAGCACACACGCTCACGCAAACACACTTGCAATTGTACACACATGCATGCACACACGCACATGCATGCACACAAACAAGCGTGCACACACACAAGCACCCCGTCCCCACCCCCAACTGTAGAAAATGAAGGATTATCTCTTCCTGCCAAGCACAAGGCCAGAAAAGACTAATCATTTGAATCACTACCATGTAGGACGGACGGGCAGGGATATCACATCAGTGTTGCAAGAATCAGTGATATGAGAGAGAGTACAACACACATCACTTGGGCAGGATCATGAAATAGGAGGTCTGTGGGGGTGTGTGTGGTGTTTGTTGATGTTCAGCTGGACTTTTTTTTGTTGTTTTTTGGGGGTTTTCTTCTTCCTACCACAGAAAATTGTATTATCTCTTGAAGATCATCACCACAACAGTTGCTTTCTACACTACAGATGACATCGCCAAGCAGAATGACAACTCACTGTACATTTGGCAATTGCCATATAATATGGTTACTGTTTTTGCAAAGGGCATTTATAACAAAGTGTAAATGACACAAAACCATTCATAAACATTGAATAAACTTGCAGAACTTTCTTTTGTCTCTTGAGTGGTATCTGTGAAATGTTGGGTAAGTTTTGTCACAGGCTTTCTGGAGAAGGGCAACAGAATATCCCCCAAAATATGATGATCATGATTGTTATGTGTACATATGTTGCTGAATGATACTCATGACACATTTGGCAGTTGCCATACAACACAGTTTACAAAGGGCATTGCTAATGAAATATAAACAACACAAAAACATTCATTAACATTTGATAAACTCACAGAATGTAGAACTTGCTTCTCTGTGTGTTAACTATAAAATGTTATGATTTTTTTTTGTCACACAACTTAAGTCCATTCATAAGCATTGACTCAACTCACAGAAATAAGACTTGCTTAAAATGATACATTTTTTAATTCCCTGATTGAAGAAGGGCATCATAATATCCCCCAAAACATTATCATCATTATTATTGTTGTATTGTGTACATAATTATGTACAATTATGTCGCTGCTACATGCCATTTTGTAAAACCTTTGAATCTCAGACTTACCTGAAGGCATCTAAACTTGACATTAAAAAAAGGTACATGTATATTAAGAATTAAAAAAAGAAAGAAGTAAATGATGATGGGTGGGAAGGGTTGAGTCTGACACCATGTTGTGTTTCTCTGTGAACTTTTGTCTGCTTCCTTGAATGCAGAAGGAGGTAAAAGGATTTGTGAGTGTTGTCTGCATAGTGGTAGACCTATACAATGTGTGTGCGTGTGTTTGCTGATTCAGCCCCTGGTTTGTTGTTTTTTTTGTCATGTTCACAAAACACCCGCCACTCAACCCCTGTACCCGATATGTTTGGTTTGGCTTGTCCGAACACATTTTCCTCCGTGGATACAAGTGTTTGTTCCAGTGTTCATTGCGTTTATTTTGCGTCTTTGTTGACATTTACCGTCATTGTTGGTACTCTCTGTGTGTCTTTACACCTGCTTACAGTTTAGTTTTAGATGCATAATGTTCTTGGCCATTGAATATTTCTGGAGTGTGTGTTGGAAGTTAGTTTTGATGGCCAAAGTGTGGAGGGAACAGTGGGAGTGTGTGTTGGAAGTTAGTTTTGATGGCCACAGTGTGGAGGGAACAGTGGGAGTGTGTGTTGGAAGTTAGTTTTGATGGCCACAGTGTGGAGGGGGAGTGTGTGTTGGAAGTTAGTTTTGATGGCCACAGTGTGGAGGGAACAGTGGGAGTGTGTGTTGGAAGTTAGTTTTGATGGCCACAGTGTGGAGGGAACAGTGGGAGTGTGTGTTGGAAGTTAGTTTTGATGGCCAAAGTGTGGAGGGAACAGTGGGAGTGTGTGTTGGAAGTTAGTTTTGATGGCCAAAGTGTGGAGGGAACAGTGGGAGTGTGTGTTGGAAGTTAGTTTTGATGGCCACAGTGTGGAGGGAACAGTGGAGTGTGTGTTGGAAGTTAGTTTTGATGGCCAAAGTGTGGAGGGAACAGTGGAGTGTGTGTTGGAAGTTAGTTTTGATGGCCAAAGTGTGGAGGGAACAGTGGGAGTGTGTGTTGGAAGTTAGTTTTGATGGCCACAGTGTGGAGGGAACAGTGGGAGTGTGTGTTGGAAGTTAGTTTTGATGGCCAAAGTGTGGAGGGAACAGTGGGAGTGTGTGTTGGAAGTTAGTTTTGATGGCCAAAGTGTGGAGGGAACAGTGGGAGTGTGTCTTGGAAGTTAGTTTTGATGGCCAAAGTGTGGAGGGAACAGTGGGAGTGTGTCTTGGAAGTTAGTTTTGATGGCCAAAGTGTGGAGGGAACAGTGGGAGTGTGTGTTGGAAGTTAGTTTTGATGGCCAAAGTGTGGAGGGAACAGAGGAGTGTGTGTTGGAAGTTAGTTTTGATGGCCACAGTGTGGAGGGAACAGGAGGAGTGTGTGTTGGAAGTTAGTTTTGATGGCCAAAGTGTGGAGGGAACAGTAGGAGTGTGTGTTGGAAGTTAGTTTTGATGGCCACAGTGTGGAGGGAACAGATGGAGTGTGTGTTGGAAGTTAGTTTTGATGGCCAAAGTGTGGAGGGAACAGTGGGAGTGTGTGTTGGAAGTTAGTTTTGATGGCCACAGTGTGGAGGGAACAGTGGGAGTGTGTGTTGGAAGTTAGTTTTGATGGCCAAAGTGTGGAGGGAACAGTGGGAGTGTGTGTTGGAAGTTAGTTTTGATGGCCAAAGTGTGGAGGGAACAGTGGGAGTGTGTGTTGGAAGTTAGTTTTGATGGCCAAAGTGTGGAGGGAACAGTGGGAGTGTGTGTTGGAAGTTAGTTTTGATGGCCACAGTGTGGAGGGAACAGTGGGAGTGTGTGTTGGAAGTTAGTTTTGATGGCCACAGTGTGGAGGGAACAGTGGGAGTGTGTGTTGGAAGTTAGTTTTGATGGCCAAAGTGTGGAGGGAACAGTGGGAGTGTGTGTTGGAAGTTAGTTTTGATGGCCACAGTGTGGAGGGAACAGTAGGAGTGTGTGTTGGAAGTTAGTTTTGATGGCCACAGTGTGGAGGGAACAGTGGGAGTGTGTGTTGGAAGTTAGTTTTGATGGCCACAGTGTGGAGGGAACAGAGGGAGTGTGTCTTGGAAGTTAGTTTTGATGGCCACAGTGTGGAGGGAACAGGAGGAGTGTGTGTTGGAAGTTAGTTTTGATGGCCAAAGTGTGGAGGGAACAGTGGGAGTGTGTGTTGGAAGTTAGTTTTGATGGCCAAAGTGTGGAGGGAACAGTGGGAGTGTGTGTTGGAAGTTAGTTTTGATGGCCAAAGTGTGGAGGGAACAGTGGGAGTGTGTGTTGGAAGTTAGTTTTGATGGCCAAAGTGTGGAGGGAACAGTAGGAGTGTGTGTTGGAAGTTAGTTTTGATGGCCAAAGTGTGGAGGGAACAGGAGGAGTGTGTGTTGGAAGTTAGTTTTGATGGCCAAAGTGTGGAGGGAACAGTGGGAGTGTGTGTTGGAAGTTAGTTTTGATGGCCAAAGTGTGGAGGGAACAGGAGGAGTGTGTGTTGGAAGTTAGTTTTGATGGCCAAAGTGTGGAGGGAACAGTAGGAGTGTGTGTTGGAAGTTAGTTTTGATGGCCAAAGTGTGGAGGGAACAGGAGGAGTGTGTGTTGGAAGTTAGTTTTGATGGCCAAAGTGTGGAGGGAACAGTGGGAGTGTGTGTTGGAAGTTAGTTTTGATGGCCAAAGTGTGGAGGGAACAGTGGGAGTGTGTGTTGGAAGTTAGTTTTGATGGCCACAGTGTGGAGGGAACAGTGGGAGTGTGTGTTGGAAGTTAGTTTTGATGGCCAAAGTGTGGAGGGAACAGTAGGAGTGTGTGTTGGAAGTTAGTTTTGATGGCCAAAGTGTGGAGGGAACAGTGGGAGTGTTGATTTTTTTTTTTTTTTTTTTTTTTTTTTTTTAATGTGCTTGAGACAATCAGTCGATCAATTACTTTAATAAAGATGAAATGTGCAAGGAAAATTGTGGGTGACCAGATGGCATGAGATAGTACCAAATGTCAAAATAGCGTTATAAGTACTTAACTCATCGTATAACACATTCAAGATGTACTACAAAATAGTATCATTTGATCGGAAACCGCTAAGAATTTATCTCAGTTCTTTCTCTTTCTCACATAAACTCTCTTACCATCACCTTCTACTCCCTCACTTCTGGTCACCTCCCCCCACTCCCCCGCTCCCCCACCCCCACCCTGCCTCTCTCTCAGTGGATGGAGAACTGTTTGGAGAGAAATATTTGGCAAGCTGCTGTCAGAAGCAGACAGGGTTAGGAAGGGTGAAGGGAAAGAGTGAGTGTTGAGATGGTTTTGAGTGTCGAGATGGTTTTGAGTGTTGAGATGGGGTTTTTTTGTTGGTTTTTTTTTTTTTAGCAAAACAGGGGGGGGGGGGGGGGGGGGACGATATTGCGTCAGTGTTTTTCCCCCGATTGTTATATTTGTTTTATTATAATTATTATTTATTTTTGCTTGTCTCTGACCTTTTAATTTTTGTTTGTTTTATTTCATATCTTTCCCAAGTTGTTGTTATTATTTTGTTTTTTTTTTTTTTTTTTTTTTTGCTTACCCCTGATATTACGATACATCCTCAAGTCCTATAATGAAAAAGAGAAGATAAAAAAAAAAAAGAAGAAAATTTGTGTTCCAGGAAAGCGCATGCCTTTTAATTTCAAGCCACTTGTTTTGTGTTTTGTCATCCTGATGGTGAACTCCTTGCGTCCATGTAAGAAAGTTGTGGGGGGTGGGGGGGGGGGGGGTCTGTGAGCAACCACGTCTCGTGTGTGTCTGGGGAAGTGCAGGAACATACTTCGACTGCGAATGAATGTAAGAAAGTGACTGTGCTCCAACATTTTTGTTTTGAAATAATTTATTGGTATTCACCTTCTCTGTATATATGGAAGTTGATTTTTTTTTTTTTTTTTTTTTTTTTAATGGGACTTCGTGTGTGTGTGTTGTTGTTTGTTTGTTTGTTTTCTTTTTCTTTATTCATATGTATCTTTTGTTAAATATCATCATAAAAAACTTACTGCATTTTGAATGTTGAAAAGATAGGGGAGGCATTATCAAATGTTTTTGTAACTTCAGTCATTCTACAGAGAGACGCAAGTTATGTGGTTCAACAGCGATCCACAAGTTAGTTGATGAAAAATTGAAACAACTTTGAATTTGTGTGCGGTTGTCTGCGCACACATGGGTTTGTGGTTGTGCACATGTGCGTGCGGACGTGGTCTATAAATATGTAAATACATAATTCTGTTTTTCAACTTGATTGATGATGGGTTGTTTGTTGATTTTTTTTTTTTTTTTTTTTTTTTTTTTTTTTTTTTTTTTTTTTGGTCTGGTGTGTGTGTCAGACTACTTTGCTGTGAGGGGTGGGAGGTGTTTTTCATCAGTTTTACCTTTTTTTTCTTTTTTTTTTTAACTGAGAATGAGGTGTGTGTTGTTTTTCCAGGCTATGAAACGGTGTACGAGGGGTGTGACCGGGAGCACCAGTTTGAGCAGCTGACGCCTGGACATCAGTACCGTGTCAGGGTGGCCTGCTGTAACGTAGGGGGCAGGAGTGAGGTGGGTAGTGGGTTTTGGGGGGGTCTGTGGGTGGGTGTGTGTGTATGCGAGTGTGTTTGTGGGCGTGTGGTGTGTATGTGTGAGTGTGAATGTGTGTGGTGTGTGTATATATATATATGAGTATGTGAATGTGTATTAAATCAGAACAGGCACTACTGAACATCCCCAAAGTGAATCATCACAGTGCAGGGTCTCCTCTGGTGTGTGGCCTCCTGGCAGCCTATCGCTGATATTTCCCTGTGGACTGTTGACCCTAACTACCACAGACAGACATGCGTGTAGCTGTGTTTGTGGCACTCTGAATGAGCAGCGTGGGAGTTGTGTATAACTGAAACGGTGCAGATGACGGGACAGCAAAGAAAGAAACCAACAAAAAAAAAAGATGATAATGATTTGTGAGAGAGGAGTTTGGAGAACCTGCACAGTACAGCTGCCTTCCATCGCGGAGACCAGGGAGTCCACCTGACGAATCAGAAGACGACGATATGATTACAATAATAATTATCACTGATGTTGTTTTTTAAGGATATCAGATATTATTTTTATAATTATTATCCCTCCATCTATATACTGTTTTCCTTTTATGAATATCAAGTATTATTATGGCCGGCGCTGGGCATTGATCCTGGGTCAGTCTGCAGTAAACAGCTTGACATCAGTCCTGAATAATTAACGGATGTGAAGTTGAATTCCCGGGTCTATGCATACTTTTCTTGACGCTTGAGTTTGTCCTGCGTGAACTTTTCACCAATGGCTAATAGAGCCGTGTACAGAAAAGTCCAACCAGAAATAAGACTCTTGATCCACAGACTGATCGCGTGACCCTCGGCACATCTTTCTGACTAGCCATATCTCCCAGCAGAATTACCAACAAACTCCCACAACTTTTGTTTTTGTTTTAACCAACGGACGCCTACCAAAGCCATCATATGTAATGATTACCGATGTCGTTCAATGACGTTTTTGTCAGGAACTTCGCAAAATACCAAGTCTCGTATCCATCGAGGATCAGTGCCCAGCGACTTCGTAGATTCTCTTCTTCTTCTTCTGCGTTCATGGGCCGCAACTCCCACGTTCACCCGTATGCACATGAGTGGGCCTTTACGTGTATGACCGTTTTTTACCCCGCCATGTAGGCAGCCATACTCTGTTTTCGGGGGTGTGCATGCTGGGTATGTTCTTGTTTCCATAACCCACCGAACGCTGACATGGATTACAGGATCTTTAACGTGCGTATTTGATCTTCTGCTTGCATATACACACGAAGGGGGTTCAGGCACTGGCAGGTCTGCACATATGTTGACCTGGGAGATCGTAAAAATCTCCACCCTTTACCCACCAGGCACCGTCACCGCGATTCGAACCCGGGACCCTCAGATTGACAGTCCAACGCTTTAACCACTCGGCTATTGTGCCCGTCAGCAGACTTCGTAGATGATGGATGTTATTCTTCTCCCCGTGTCTGTTGCAGTTCTCTGACTGCTGTCTGGCCACCACCCAGCCCATCGCCCCGGGTCAGTGCCAGGCCCCCAAGCTGCAGGGCAAGCCCAAAGCCACCTCTCTGCACCTGCGATGGAGTGAGTCCCGCAACGTCCGGCACCACTGATAGATAAAGAAAAGCAGTTGTAGAGTGACTAGCGACTGGAAAAAAAGCAGTTCTATGATCAGTCAAATCAATCAAAAACACTTTATTAATCCACGTGGAAATTAAGTTGTGCAATCACAGGCTCGTTGTAAGCACTGGCATAAAATGATCATGCGCAACATAAGAAGAGATTAAAACTAGTCAAATAAGAATTCCTAATAGCTGACGATAGACTAACCCCCCCCCCCACTCCCCACACACACATACTCATATTAAGACAATAGGGTATTGCACAACAATATTTACAAATGAAAACATCCAACAAAAAAAGGGTATAGATTACTAAAAATAACGTGCGCACACACGCACACGCACACACACACACGTACACGTACATTAAGACCATAAGGTATTGTACAACAATACACATCAAGGGAATAAATCGTATATATAAGTAAAATGCACACACACACACACACACACACACACACACACACACACACACACACACACACTCACTCACTCACTCACTCACTCACTCACTCACTCACTCACATACTAGGTATACATGTACACAACATATGTCACGCCAATAAAATTAGTACATTAACATTAAGATACATGAAATGAAAGATGCCTTTTGCCTGAGGAAGAACTGTCGATGAACAAAGAAAAGCAGTTCTGTAATATAACTAAAGAAAAGCAGTTCCACAAGGAACAATAAATGGATCAATAAAGAAGGCAATTCTACAATGTCTAGCACTTGAGAAATAATCGATAAGTAAAGAAAAGCAGTTCTTCAACGTCTAGCACTTAATAGAAAAAGAAAATTAGTTCTACAATGTCTAAGGAATGATGGATCAAGAAAGCAGTTCTGTGAATCATTTGGAATGAAGTGGATGTAAAACATTTTAGATTGATAACGATTATTCTCTGCAAGAAAGGAAAAAAGAAAAAAAAAAAAAGGTACATGTTCCTTTCCAAGTATACCAAGTACAAGTTCTCAGTCGTTGACATTTTATTGCTGGATAAGCTTCAGTTTCACAGATCTTTTTCTTTATTATTGCCAGTGGCTGTACACAGTTAAGAAAAAAAAAAGTAAAAAGAATACAAACTTTTTTTAAAAAAATAATGCAGTGGAGTGATGGCCTAGAGGTAAAGCATCCGCCTAGGAAGCGAGAGAATCTTGAGCGTCCTGGTTCAGCCGCCGATATTCTCTCCCCCTCCACTAGACTTTGAGTGGTGGTCTGGACGCTAGTCATTCGGATGAGACGAAATACCGAGGTCCTGTGTGCAGCATGCACTTAGCGCACGTAAAAGAACCCACAGCAATAAAAGGGTTGTTCCTGACAAAATTCTGTAGAAAAATCCACTTCGATAGGAAAAATAAATAAAACTGCAGGCTGGAAAAAAAATACAAAAAAAAAAGGGTGGCGCTGTAGTGCAGCGATGCACTCTCCCAGGGGAGAGCAGCCTGTATTTCACACAGAGAAACTTGTTGTGATAAAAAGAAATACAAAAACAAATGCAAATAATGGGACAGCAACAAAGGAAAGAAAAAAAAAAAAACAGAGCAAGAAGAAAAAAAAAATCAAAAAGAAAAGTGGTGTTGTGACGGATGTGAAAACTGCCAACATTAACGTCTGCGCTTTCTTGCCCTTGCAGGTTACCCAGACTATGATGGGGGATCACAGGTGACGCAGTTTGCCGCCCAGATGATCTCCCCTGACAACACCATGCGGGAGGTGTACAAAGGTCACGACCTTGACTGCATCGTCGCTGGCTTGTCGCCAGGGCGACCCTACCTCTTCCAAGTGCGCGCGTTCAACAGGGCAGGGGTACGTTGATAGATCCGGGGGGGTTTTGGGGGGAAGTTTCTGTGTGTGATTATACATGCGTGCGTGGGTTCATCCATTTTTTTCTGAATGTGGTCCGGTTTTGTTTTTTTTTTTCTTCTCTTTTCATTGTCGATCTTGCCTTCTATGTATCTTTCACTTTTGGAAAATATATTTTAGTGGTTATTGTTGATTATATATATATGTATCGTTGTTATTATATTTTTGTGTATTCTTGTTGTTGCTGTTGTTGATTATGATTTTATGCATTGTCTTCTTATTGATGATTATATTTTCCTGTATCGGTTTGTTGTTTATGTTATTGTTGATATTATTTGATGTATCATTCAGTCGTCGTTTTTATTGTTGATGATATTTGATGTATCATTGGTCAACATGTTGTTATTGTTGATGACATCTGATGTGTCATTCAGTGGTTGTCGTCACCATGTCTTGTGTCAGCGGGGAGGCCATTGGTCAGAACTACTGTTGTTATTGATGATATTTGATACATCATTCATCGTCATCATCACCATGCAGGCCATTGGTCAGAACTGCTGTTGTTGTTATTGATGATATTTGATACATCATCATTCATCATCACCATGCAGTCCATTGGTCAGAACTACTGTTGTTATTGATGATATTTGATACATCATCATCATCGTCACCATGCAGTCCATTGGTCAGAACTACTGTTGTTATTGATGATATTTGATACATCATTCATTGTCATCATCACCATGCAGGCCATTGGTCAGAACTACTGTTGTTGTTATTGATGATATTTGATACATCATTCATCATCATCATCATCACCATGCAGGCCATTGGTCAGAACTACTGTTGTTGTTGATGATATTTGATACATCATTCATCGTCATCATCACCATGCAGGCCATTGGTCAGAACTACTGTTGTTATTGATGATATTTGATACATCATTCATCGTCATCATCACCATGCAGGCCATTGGTCAGAACTACTGTTGTTGTTATTGATGATACTTGATACATCATTCATCGTCATCGTCACCATGCAGGCCATTGGTCAGAACTACTGTTGTTGTTATTGATGATACTTGATACATCATTCATCGTCATCGTCACCATGCAGGCCATTGGTCAGAACTACTGTTGTTATTGATGATATTTGATACATCATTCATCGTCATCATCACCATGCAGGCCATTGGTCAGAACTGCTGTTGTTGTTATTGATGATATTTGATACATCATTCATCATCATCGTCACCATGCAGGCCATTGGTCAGAACTACTGTTGTTGTTATTGATGATACTTGATACATCATTCATCATCATCGTCACCATGCAGGCCATTGGTCAGAACTACTGTTGTCGTTATTGATGATACTTGATACATCATTCATCGTCATCGTCACCATGTCTGTGTCAGCAGGCAGGCCCGTGGTCAGAACTACTGGAGGTGGTGAGCGGGGCAGGAGCGCCTGACGCTCCCCGGAGTCCCCAGCTGACCTGTCGCTCCCCGCACAGCGCCCTGGTCACCTGGGACGAGCCCTTCCACAACGGGGCCACCATCAGCGAGTACCGCCTGGAGTGGACCCAGACCCCCGACGCCCATGACTTTTCACAGGTCCGTCACCGCCACCATGCATCCCCCCTGGTGGTTTGATCCCCCCGGGAGTGAATCTGTCTTGGTTTTTAGTCCAGCTGTTGCATTATCTCTTGTGTTACAACCTACTTTAGTTAGCTTGTTCAAGTTTTTGCTCTGTGTGTGTGTGTGTGTGTGTGTGTTTTATTTCATGGCAGTTTTACCGTTCAAGACGGGGAGGATGGAGGGGGGCGTTCAGAATTTATTTCATTTTATTTTTAATCTGGCTACCCCAGAAGATTAACCGTAGGGTCTGTGTAGACAAGTGAAGAATGCCCCCTCCAGGGTGGAGTTAACTTCAACTTTTAAGAACTGATCCCTCCTCCCTGACTGGATTTCACGCTGCTTTGCAATGGATATATATGCGTGTCATTCTAGGCTGTTTTAAAATGACCTCCAGGGTGGTAAATGTGCTTCAGTTAGAATCGGTACAGCCTTTTAAAGTGGAACTCCCCCGCCCCCCAGCCCCTCGTTTGCTTCTGTGAAATTGTAATAAGAGTGGGTTGGGACACCCTGATGAGCTGAGAGGGTCACGTGATTGTGGTGCCTCGTGCCAGGTAAGACTGGCTGCACACCGGTGCCAGTGCTGATCTCTGTAATCAATGTAACAGGGTGAAATTATTCTCTTTGCCCCGCAGAGAGAGAGAGAGAGAGAGTGCACGTTCATGACCCGTGTTAGCTTTAGCATCATAACTTCACGTGCAAAATAATAATCATGTAGGGTGGATGTGCTGCATCTTGATATGTTTTTACGAAGTGAGTTCTCCTACCCTTTCCTTGTAGAACCAATAATATCATCAGTTCTCAGTTAGCTTTAAAAGAGAACAGGCAACAGCAGTGTGTGTGCGGGCCTCTGTCAACCTGATAGGGGTAATCATTTACTTACTTATTTATTTCCCTCCTTTCACGAGGACAGTCCCTTGCCCTTTAACCCCCTGCTCTCCAGTTCCCTTTACCCAAGTCCCGATATGTTCCCCGTCTTGTCCTCAATAAAGCCTTGAAGAAAACTGGTGCTGACGTGGTGAGAGAACCCTGCCCAACCGGCTACATCAACATGGCATCTTTCAGGAAGTTGCATCATGATGATGTAGTGTCAATGTTGACTACGTCAACAAGTATGTCTCTGTGTGCTGTCTCACTCTCATTCTGAGACTTTCGTTTTTTTTGTGTTTTCACACTGGATCCATATCTATGTGTAGCAAGCGGTCAGATGCTGCATTCAGTTTTGATTTTCTTAACTGACAGACAGACTGAGAGAGAGAGACGGACAGACACACAGGATGATGGGGAGGGGGTGGGAACGCCCCTTTGAGATTACTGATGACGGGGGTGGGGGTGGGTACCCAAAGTGACAGTGAACAGACAGACTGAGAGAGACACAGAGACAGACACACATACAGAGGTTAGCCCCGAACAGTTCCTTTCCTTTTTTTGATAGCTGTGTGTGGACACAGAGAGAGAGATAGAGAGAGAGAGGAGGTGGGGGGGAGAGAGGGTGACACTGATGTGAGCTGTGCAGTGTGTGTGTGTGTCACCAGCTGTACGTGGGACCAAACCTCAGCTACGAGGCGAAGGGACTGACGCCTGCCACCACCTACACCTTCAGGGTCCAGGTAAGGCAGCTTGTATGTGTGGGGGGACAGGGGTTCTGTGTGTGTGTGTAGGGGGGGGGGGGGGGGAGATTGTGTGTAAGTGTGTGGATCTCTGTGAGAGAGTGTGTGTATCATGCTAGAAAACAAACCACTATCAGACAAGACAAAAAAACCTGTACCAGATGGAAACCAAACCAGTACCAGAGTAAGAAAACAAACCAATGCAGAAAAACCAGTATCAGACTGGAAACAAACCAGTATCGGCTTCAGACAAAACCACCCAGAATGGGACACACCATTATCAGCATCAGACAAAACAACCCAGAATGGGACACACCATTATCAGCATCAGACAAAACAACCCAGAATGGGACACAAACCAGTATCAGCATCAGACAAAACAACCCAGAATGGGACACACCATTATCAGCATCAGACAAAACAACCCAGAATGGGACACAAACCAGTATCAGCATCAGACAAAACAACCCAGAATGGGACACACCATTACCAGCATCAGACAAAACAACCCAGAATGGGACACAAACCAGTATCAGCATCAGACAAAACAACCCAGAATGGGACACAAACCAGTATCAGCATCAGACAAAACCACCCAGAATGGGACACACCATTACCAGCATCAGACAAAACAACCCAGAATGGGACACACCATTATCAGCATCAGACAAAACAACTCAGAATGGGACACAAACTAGTATCAGCATCAGACAAAACAACCCAGAATGGGACACAAACCAGTATCAGCATCAGACAAAACAACCCAGAATGGGACACACCAGTATCAGCATCAGACAAAACAACTCGGAATGGGACACAAACCAGTATCAGCATCAGACAAAACAACCCAGAATGGGACACACCATTATCAGCATCAGACAAAACAACCCAGAATGGGACACAAACCAGTATCAGCATCAGACAAAACAACCCAGAATGGGACACACCATTATGATTTCGCCGTATTTTGTTGCACTCAATCGCAGTTTTTTCCAATGTTAGGCCAACATTGAAATTGTTTGAACTAGGTTATTTTTGAGTACATAGCATGGTCACCTGCTTTCCTGACGTAACATTACCCAGACGCTCCAGACCTATCAGTCACGAGGCCAGCGCAGTCACTGCTGACCTTTGTCTGGCATGATGCTCAGCTAATCGCATGCGTGTTAACATTGAAACAGCACTGAGTGGACCAGTCGGCTTAATCGTTCGCCTGAACAAGAGAGAACGTGGCTGAATCAAGTTGCGTCTCGGGCAGACAGCGTCTTTGCCTGGTGGATTAAGCTATGGAGTGTAAGGAAGGAACAAGCAGCTCGAATCAGAGAAGTGTTCCAACCAAACTCGAAATGTTCCTACCAGATTTCCTGATTGTTCCTTGACACTTGACAGGGGATGGCATCTGTGCAGCCCTCAAATAAACCCCTCTCCCTTTCCAGGCTCTCAACACGGCAGGCATCGGCCCCTACTCCCCGGCGGTGTCGTGCCAGACTAACACCCACCCTCAGATAAACCCCTCTCCCTTTCCAGGCTCTCAACACAGCAGGCATCGGCCCCTACTCCCCCAGCGGTGTCATGTCAAAACTAACACCCACCCTCAGATAAACCCCTCTCCCTTTCCAGGCTCTCAACACAGCAGGCATCGGCCCCTACTCCCCGGCGGTGTCGTGCCAGACCCCCTCCTCCAGCCCCGGGTCGGTGATGTCGGTGCGGTGGCAGGCAGGACCCACCAGCGTCCAGCTTTGGTGGCGCCCCCCTCCCTCCAACGGCAGTGACCTGCTGTCCTACAACATCTCGCTGTCCGACCGACAGGTCATCACTGTCGACCCCGTGTCGGAGTACACGCTGGACAACCTGCAGCCAGAGACTACGTACAAGTGAGTTGGGGATTGGTGTTGGTTTTTTTGTTTTGTTTTTTGTTTTGTTTTTCATGCAGAGGGAAAGACTGAACAAAATGTTGAACTGACAAAATTGCAGAATGGGCAGGAAAGCCACTTGCAGATACCCAGGGTTCTACAGAATGATTCTGACCGACCTGCAGGAATCTGTGCACTGCTCCAATGACTCTTTACACAGAATTGAGGGAGAAGAAGAAATGATGATGTGGTGTAGTGTTTATGGATCAGTCCACACACACACACACACACACACACACACACACACTACCATCTTGTCTGTGTGTGGATGGGGGCAGGGATGGTGGAGGTGTGTGTGTGTGTGTGTCCTTCAGTTTAGAATCTGTTCAGTGAAAATGATAGAAATGATTTTAGATGTAGCAAGTGTGTAAATTCAGAATGATTTCTAAAGAATGCTGGATCTGTCAGCAAAATTCTTTGTAATGAAAGAGAGAAAAGTGACATACATAAAGAAACTGGCAAAAGATGAAGTACACGTGTTGAAGACATCTGTCGGGGTTCAGTGGGTTGTGGACAGAGGAACTTCCCAGCATGCACAGCCCAGAAAACGGTATTGTGGTTGCCTTCACGGCAGGGTAGAAACACACCAGTCCACTCACGCACGCCAGTCAACATGGCAGCAACAGTTCATGAAATTAGAAGAAGAGAATCTCACACAGGGCCAGTATATATATATAGACAATACTTAATTCATTCATCCCAAAGCCCAAACATGGCTAAGGTGTCAGTTCATCAATACACCTTACAGTTCATCAATACACCTTACCTGTTCCTACACACGCATGAAGCACAAGCAAAGAGAACTAACTGATGCTGTATTTCTGGCTCTGTCAACATGTTTCACTTTGAAGGAAAACCTGGTGGACAGAATATTTTCTAATTTTGACCACATCAGAATGGCATGGAAGGATGTAAACTCCCCAGAGTTGAATGGGTTACATCTTTATTCATTCAGTAGGGAATTAATTGGTTAACAAAATCAGTGCTGTGTATAGGTTAAAAAAAAATCATGAGAAAGTAAATGTATGAACATTTAAGTGGACAGAAACAGGATAACAAACGGGGGGGGCGGCTGTGTGTGTGTGTGTGTGTGACAGGATCCGTATCCAGGCGGTGAACGGGATAGGGGTGGGCCCCTACAGTACCGTCACCAAGGTAACCACCCGCCCCCTCCCCCCCACGCCCCCCAAGCTGGAGTGCCTGTCAGCGGCCCCCAACAGCCTCAAGCTGAAGTGGGGGGATGGGCGCAACCCCGACCAGGTTCGCTACACGCTGGAGATGGAGAAAGAGGACGGAAGGTGAGGGGGGAAGGAGGGGGTTCATGGGGGGCTGGGGGGGGGGGGGGCAGAGCCATGGTGGAAGAAGTGTGGGCGTATGATAGGTTCTTTTGTGAGAGTGGGGAGTGACGTTTGGCTATGTGTGTCGTTGTTTTTTTTGTTTTTTTGTTTTTTTTTGTTTTTTTTTTTTTATACTTAAAGTAATGTCAGATATGTTCTGGAATGAATGTGTCTGCGTGTGTTAGGTGTGTTTATTTTACCACGAAAATAACAATAAGAGAGGGATATATAGAAGTGGCTGTGTGTGTGTGTGAGAGAGACAAGAAAAGACATTCTGTATCATTGAGTGATAGATAATAATAATATGCAGGCTTATATAGCGCAGTACCCCCATCTCAAGTGGGGCTCACCGTGCTTTACAGTAAGATATACAAATTTAAGACTAAGTGACATAAGAATATGTATTAAAAAAAAAATAAAATAAAAAAAAAAGAATAAAAATGAAATAAAATAAAATTGAATAAAATAACTAAATAGACGTGTCTCACATCACATTTGCTAAAATACATATTTCAGATTATCTCACATCATGCTGGTTAAAATCTACATACTTCAAACTGAGTCACACACACACACACACACACACATATATATATATATATATATATATATATATATATATATATATACACACACAAAAAAAAACATGTACATGCATATATATATATATATATATATATATATATATATATACACACATACATACATACATACATACATACATACGCACGCACGCACGCACGCACACACACACACACACACATATACACACATACATACACATACATATACATACACACACACATATAATGTAAAATCATCACAGGCAATATCATAGTCTCACATCACATAGGCTGAAAATCACAGCAAGATAAAACATCACATTTACCCTGGTCAGAACATGCGTAAAGGAACCAGGCCTCGCTGAACCACACTAAAAATAATCATAAATGCCCGCAAATCAGCTCCAAGAGTACATACCATCACACACACACACACAGAGTGTAAATGCACTCACACAGATAGATCACACAGCACCAGATGCGACAACAATACTTTCTATAAAGGAGACACTCAGCTGGTGACATGGTCAGGTCAGGTCATTAGATCTGCTACTAATCTAATCTACACTCAACTAATCACCAGAACAAACCCCAATGTGCCACAGAGTGCCAACACTTAAGGAAAAGAATTATATCCAAAAACCTCTGGCAACATTTTTTCCAAGGCGTTCACACCCGACTGCATGGCATGTGTGGTGTTGCAGTTTCCAGGCTGTGTATTCAGGGCCGGCCCACACCCACAAGGTGAACCGCCTGTCAGAGATGAGCAGCTACGAGTTCCGCATCTTTGCCAGTAACGACGCCGGCCACGGGCCCTACTCCGACACCATCACCTTCACCACCAGCAAGGCGCCCCCACCCGCTCTGAGAGGTAGGGCATCTCGTGCTGCTTCTCACCTGTCATTCTGTTCCATAATTGAACTAAGGTCTACCCCCGAAAGCGGAGTATGGCTGCCTACATGGCGGGGTAAAAACGGTCATACACGTAAAAGCCCACTCGTGTACATGCGAGTGAACGTGGGAGTTGCATTCCACGAACGCAGAAGAAGAAGAAACTACGGTATAATTTCATACCCCAGAAATATTACTCTCAGCCTTCTGTGTTTAAACTAGTTTTGCTTATGACGTCACGTCGTGAAGAAGAAGTCCGACAGTTTGCAACTTATCTATACAAAGCATTCAAAATCTGGTCATTTAGTTGTTCCTGATTATCAATCTAGGTATCGTTTTGTTTTATTATATCATATACTGTATTTCATAATGTTTTCGAAATAAGTTTACACACCACCCCTTCATAAGGGGCTAAGGCCTTTTTTAAATAAACCATCTGAATCCGAATCCTCTGTCATTCAGTCAGGGAGGAAGGTAGCTGAGTGGTTAAGATGTTTATCTGCCAGTAGGAGTAGTGTCTGTGAGGGTCAGGGTTTGATTCCTGTGGCACCCTTTTCTCCCAAAGTTTGACTGGAAAATCAAACTGGGTGTCTGGTCTTTCGGATGAGACGATAGACTGAGGTCCCCAAGTGCAGCGCGCACTGTGTGCACTGAAAAAGAACCCATGCACTGAAGTGTTGTCCTCTGGCCAGTTATGTAGAAGAAATCCACTGTGATAGGTTCACAGATATATAGATAGTCAAGTTACGCTGCTGTCAGAAGATGTTGTATAGCATATAGATAAGGATTTGTCCTAACGCAGTGATGCCTCCTTTAGAAACTGAAGATCAACTCTCTCCATACGAACGGCGAAAGAGACGACATTAACAGCGTTTCACCCCAATTACCATCATCAAAATATTGCAAACGGAAGACTCTTATACTGAAGAGGTGAATGTTGACAAAGAATACCACAATTCTGACGACGGAAGCTAAAGGTTGGGTCATTCAGACACCCACTGGACATCCGAGGGGTTTGTGTAGAGGAGAAGAGAGGACTGGCCGTACTGAGTGAGTTAAAACAGTTATGATAAAGTGACAGCTGCTGAGTTGCTGCCCCTGGACCGAGCATTTTTGATTACAGCATATCAGTGTTACAGGTTGCATTGCATAAAGTCCTCAGTTTTCCATAATTTTTAAGGAATTTTCAAACTACATTCATGGGAAGTTCAGGGAGTAGTTTTCCCCTTCGTCCACTGTCTACAGCAACAGCCAGAACTGAAAGTAGTTGTCAGATTCAACAGGTTGTCAGTCAGAAATATGTTCTGTGTTTTTTGTTTGTTTTTATTTGGGTTTGTTGTTGTTTTTATACTTACAGCACTTATCTTCAGTCCGAGACCAAACTAAGTGCTTTACAAACACAGTCAGAGACCAAACTAAGTGCTTTACAAACACAGTCAGAGACCAAACTAAGTGCTTTACAAACAGTCAGAGACCAAACTAAGTGCTTTACAAACACAGTCAGAGACCAAACTAAGTGCTTTACAAACACAGTCAGAGACCAAACTAAGTGCTTTACAAACACAGTCAGAGACCAAACTAAGTGCTTTACAAACACAGTCTTGTTAGCTTCAGAGGCTTCTTTCCTGGGTAGAACCAACTGAAAGCTGAAATTAGCGCTCATCATTTGTTTCCTGTGTCGTTCACTTAGGCATCAGTTATGTGCAGATATTAGGTAAACACACATAACTTTGTTCACTGATTTTGTATGCTTAACACACTCAGTATGGCCAGTCCTCTCTTCTCCTCTACACAGACCCCTCGGATGTCCAGTGGGTGTCTGAATGACCCAACCTTTAGCTTCCGTCGCCAGAATTGTGGTATTCTTTGTCAACATTCACCTCTTCAATATAAGAGCCTTCCGCTTGCAATATTTTGATGATGGTAATTGGGGTGAAACACTGTTAACGTCGTCTCTTTCGCCGTTTGTATGGAGAGAGTTAATAGCAATCATGTTATTGTGTGGTGTATATTGCATTTATGAGAAGAATGTTAAAAATGGAAGAGTGTTAAAAAGGATGTCACCTAGATCCGAACCAGTAGGGCTGTGTGTTGCAGCAGCCCGTGTGGACCTGGTGAAGGAGCACCAGTGTCAGGTGGAGTGGCAGAGCTGTCGCAGCCAGGGTTCGGATCCGGTCACCTACATCTTGCAGCTGCAGCGTCCACACAGCGCTGACCACGAGTACCGACAGGTGAGGACAGTGTGATGATCATTTACAGTTAGGTGAGCTGTGTGGTAGTCCTTAGTGTCTGACTGTGACCAGCAGAACAGCAGAAACAGCAGCTGCTGTCCTGGCTATCTGGGCTAGATTTGATTATAGTGGAGAGTGTCTTGCTCAGATTACATCCCCACTTTCTCAGTCAGGAGTGCTTCCGGACAGTCAGCGTTGGGGATCACTTGGGTTCAGGTTCTGAGATGGGTTGTGCAAAGTTGGCCTGGCAGAAAGAAATTTCATCGGCATCAGCTTTGGGGATTTCTTATTGTCGGCATCACTGGGATCATTTAATAAGCATGCATGTCCCTGGTTCTCATTACAAAATGCATGTGTGTGCATTTACCCAATCTCTTAGTGTTGCAGCCTTTGGGGTGTAGTTGGCCTTTGGGAACCATCCCAAAAGCTGACTGTCTTTAAAAAAAAAAACAGGCCAAGGGAGTGGGGATGTGACTGGGGCAAGACACTCTCTGCTATATTCAAATTCTAGCCCAGATAGTCAGGACAGCAGTTACCTCCTCTGCTGTTCTGATGGTCATAGTCAAACACATCTGACCGTCATACATACCCTTGGGGAGAGTGCATTTTGCTTTTTTTTCCCCTGCCTCAAGTGTATTTATTTTCCTGCCAAAGCAGATTTTTCTGTAGAATTTTGCTGAAGACAACCTTTTTGTAGCCTTGTTAAGTGCATGCTACAAACAGGACTCAAGTTCATCGTCCGATTCAAAAGACTGTATTAATATATACATATATAGATAGGTAGACAGATGGATAGATCCAGACAACGCTCAATCAAGGAGTTAAAATACTGGCGGACACGTTACCATGAAGACCATCACTGATAAAAGAAAACACCACAAAATGTATCCAGGTATGTTACACATGGTGCCATGTCTGCCCACAGGTGTACAAGGGCCCCAACACGCAGTTCACCCTGGACGGCCTGGACCCAGGAACGGAGTACCAGGTTCGAGTCTGCGCCGTTCGGGAGAGCAGCGACGGGTCTGCGGCGGACATCGCAGGCCCCTTCTCCCCGGGCACCCACTTCTCCACCCCCAACCCCACCCCCCAGCGCCGACCCACGCCTGAGAGGGAGGCAGAGGCCCGGCGGACCTCGCTGCCCCAGCAGTGGACTGACCAGCAGTGGGCGGCCGTCATCTTGTTGTGTTTCGTCGTGCTGGCCATTCTGACGGCCATCGTCACACAGCAGGTCATCGCTTACCTGGGCGCCCCTCCCCCTGCCTCCCCCTCCTCCCACTTCCCCTCGTCGGGCAGAACAAACTGAGGAGAGAGAGGTTGTTTTTGTGGGCGGTTTTTTTAAAAATTTCGTTTTGTTTTTTGCCGTTGTTTTTTGCCTGGTGGTGGGGTGGGGGTGGGGTTGTAGTAGTGGTGGTGGTGACTGAGGGTAGAGAGAGAATGGACAGGAAGAACACGACATACATCATCACTGTGGGTAACAAACAACAACAATGCATCAACAGGCGGGTAAAATTGTTCAACAGTGGATGGGGCGGGGAGGGGGGGGGGCCTGAGAGAGAACCAGGCTTCAGCACACACAGAGAAAGACGGACAGAGGGAAAACGGTGGTGGAAAAAAAGAGGAGGTGTTAGCGGTGGGGGTGTGACCGTTGTGGAGAAGTGGGATCAGGGTTGAGGACGTGTCAGGGAGGGGTAAGGTAGGGAGGGAGGTGGGTGTGGCTGGCATTACGTCCCCTTGCAGGATGAAGTAGGGGGGACAGGTGAGGGCTAGGTGGGGATCAGGGGCAGTGTGTGAGGGGGGAGAGAGTCTCCTCCCTCTCTTCACCCCCCAAGGCTGTGGGTTCCCTCCCCCTGTCTGGGCAAGGCACCTGCCATGCTTTTTGAGTTATGTGGTTTGTGGGGTGGGTTTTTTTTTTTTCCTTTTGTTTTCTGTGGCCGTCTTTCACAAGATGTGGTTCAGGCTGTGCTTCGTGTTCATTGGTGTTTCCATGGCAACCTCCTGCTTGTGGCAGAGTGTCTTTCGTCTCGCCAGACAGCCTTGACATTTTACCGGTTGAGAAGTTTGTGTGTGGTGGGGGGTTGGTTGGTTGGTTGGCATGTCGACGTTACGTACGCATGTGTCCATGTTGTGTCCATATATGATGATGCTCTTCCATTGCGGGAGAGACTCCAGGTGCAATGTCGTGTTTTGTGCACAAACTGTGCAAGGTGGAGGGAAAAGAAGAGAAATAAGAAAAAAAATACACACAAAAAAATAATAAAATTAAATGAACAAGACTGCATGGTGTGAAAGTGGGAATGCTGCTGTTGTGATAAATTACGTTACCAGCATTTCCAGTGGCTTGTGGCTTCCTGGGGGGAAGGAGAGAGAGGGGGACCTGGGGGTCCCCTCCCCCCTGTGTGTGAGCCATGGATTCTGTACACCACACATCCACGGAGGAGGAAACCGACCGACAACCGGCTGTCTGTTGGGCATCCACCCCTGCTGGCGGCTTCACGTCAGAGGGGAGAGAGGGCGTCCTGGCCTGTACCCATGCCACAAGGACCCACGCCACAAGGATGTCGGCACTGAACACTTCTGTCTCTTACCTGTTCACGGACTCTAGTGTACCGAGCGAGAGGGGGGATCACTGCTGATTGGGGTTATCTTCTCTTTGTTGTGGGGCATGGGTTGCTACTCCTTGTTTTTATTCATTTTTTTGTCATTCGTCTTCTTCCTGTGAATGTGTGACTCGTTTCCTTTTGTTGTTTTTTTCAGTTTATGATTTGCTTTGGATTGACAGAAAATGGAGACGGTGATGGTTTAGATGTTGTTTGATGGTGTCTGGCGGGTGATTTTGTCACAGTGTGTGAGACTGGGTTACACATTCTGTCGTCGTTGGGAACTTTTCAAGCTGGACTTGATTCACTGCTGTTTGTGTGGTGGAGAGAGAAACTGGGATTTGAACCAGACCAGGTAGATAAAAAGAAAATCTGCTCTGGCTTGTGAAGAGGGTCCCACATTTTCTGTTGGTACCAATTATTTTTTCTGAGCGCTTCTGAACTAGTTTGAAGCACCTGCTGTTTATCCCCTACACCCTCTGAAAAATCCCCCCAAAAAGTTACACAGTGTTGCGTGAAAACAGCCTGGGTACTGGTTGTGCTTGAGGAAATAAAGATGACATAGCAGACCCTTACGTTTACTATCGAAGGAAAAGTATTTAGTACAGAACCCAGGGGTAGTGACTTACGGATTTGAAGGCAGATTTCTGCAGTGGCTTTTGTTCATTGCATCTTAACATCCACCGATCAGATTAAAAAAAAAATTTTAAATATATAAAAAAATCACCAGAGGGTCTTGAGGGACTGTTTTCTCGGCAAATTTTGATTTCACAGTAAATTTTGATTTCACAGTTTTCTTCTGATTCAGTCCATTAACTGGATAAATGCGCACAAAAATCATTAGATTTTTGAAAATATGGTTTGTTGTAGGGGAGACAGAAAGCTTTGTTCTTTGCAAGCCATCACAGGAAAAAAAAAAACTTGACAAGGATCAGCCTTCTGTAGAGGTGTGTCCATTGTGATCAGAAACTTGTCTTGTTGAACTTCTGCTGTGCAGAATCGTACTGTGATGAAAACACCATGTTTGTTGCATGTTTAGTTAACGACGATAATCCGTTGTGTTCAGTTTGAGAATGAGGGTGCAGGTGGGGTTTTATGAGGTGTGGAGGATGGTTCAGGCCTTATTCGTCATCTGACAATGGTGCGTGCAAGTTCATTTGCATTACGTTTTGTGAAAGTATGCAGACCTTGCAGCCACAGAAACTGAAAGGTTCAGGGTTAAGAGCAAAGTTTTCTCCCCTGGATTAGAAACAGAAATCTGTTCCTCCCACCCTACATCCGCATTTATTTTAATGTTGGTTCTGTCTGTCCCTTTGTTTATTGTCATTTTCTTTGGAGAGAAAAAAAAACAAACCCTGTGAACATTCAGATGGTATTGGTCTCTAATGAACCAGGAGTCCTGGACTTCAGAATCTGATTTTTCAGAATATTTTTTAAAAATGTGAAGACATGCCCAAAAATGGTTACAGGTTATCACCATGTATTTAAAAAAAAAAAAAGAAAACCAACAAAAAACCCTCTACTATATTCACTCAGCGGTGGTGGCTGCCATGTAGTCCATTCTCTTTGGTGGTGGAAGAAGAGTACATAATCATCATCTCTAGACGTGGGCATGTCCAAAATGTAATTGAGCTTTTAATAGGCGTCGACATACAAGGGGGAAGAATAAAAAAAAAATTATACTTTTTGCTGTATTACAGCTTCATGTTGGTGGTTGACATGGATGATAAAAAAGACGCATGCCTTTTTTCCTTTTTTTTATGTGTATCGTTTCTTGATGATGATGTGAAGCACATGAATTCTGCTCCTGTCCAGAGTGTTAAAACTATTAAAAATAAAAAAAAATGTTATGAATTGTGGATGTTTTATCTGACCCAGGTGGTGTAGGGCCCAGAAAAATAGGTTGTCCAAAATAAATATTGTTTGTTGAAGATGCTTGAACATATTCAGTGTTGTTAGAGTGTGTATATCACTGTGCATGCATGTCAAATATATTTATGGTGCTTCTCCAAATATATTCATGTTTCAAAGTGATATTTTGATGCACTTTTCATGAGATCTAGTTATTACATGGCATTCAGTCCTCATTGTTTCTTTTGTCTTTGATTTTTCTGAGAAGGGGCTTTTTTCTTTTCTTCTCCTTGTTGTGTTTATGATGACCAAATGTTAATTTTAAGTATTGCAAAAAAAAAATGACATGCTATATTAAAAAACTGTTTCAAAATCATCGTATTGTCCAGTGAAATAGTCATAAAAAAATATATATAAAGGCCAGATGCTTTTATTTTTCATTGCAAGCACAAAATTTAGGGCTACTGCAATATATCTGTTTCACAAAGGGATGGTGGTTATCTCTTCCTCATCCCCCCCCCCCCCCCTTTTTTTTCTTCCCCCCTTTACTGTGCTGTAAGTTCTGTTGTTTAACTTTCCCTCTTCTGTTCCTGAATGCATTCAGGTAGTGCTTGTGACATGAGAGACCCGGAGTTTGACTTTTCTGAGAATCTGGATAAACTGATCTGAGCACAAAAATGTTCTTATGAATGATACAGATTTGTATGGAAAGCTTTTTTCTTTCATTTTTCATTTCAGCCAGGTGTTTTTGATTGGTTTGTTCACATATGTGCCCAACCAACGCTACTTATCCTATGAAAGATAAACGTCACCAGTTAAGCGACTACTTGAGGTTTTACACAGGGTCAGGTGTGGAAGACAGCGATGGGACAAAGAATTGTGGGGTGGATGGTGACAAGGAAACGGGGGAACTGTATGGTGCACTTTTCACTCCATGCACACATGTGGGACACTGGTTGTTCCCGGGTCTCTGCTGTTTTTCAAGCACAGTGCTTCATGTTATCAATTTAGGGACACATGCAGAACTCCTAGTGTTAGGATCGGTGATCTAGAACTCCATAGACTTAGTGGAAGGATCCATGTAGAACTTCATAAACACAATGGGAGTATTCTGGTGTTAACAGCCTTTGGTATTCAATTAAACATGAGAACAAACTCAATGCATCCAGTCTTTCTCCAACTGTTGTGGACTTGCATTGCTTCAGCTTTTGTCACCAGTAGGGAGCAGAGCATTCACATCATAATGTTGTTCTCTGCTCCAAATGTTAAACTGATTGGCAGATCTACAGCATGGAAATTCTTTTATGCCTACTGGACCGCACTCTGGTTAAGAAAAAAACATGTTAAAACAAAAACAAACAAAAAAAACCCAACTAAAATCTAAACACACTGACAACAAAAAATGTCAGTTTGCATTAAGGTAATCTGATATTTTCACATTAGGATGGAATTATGTTTCAAATCTCATGAAATCAGTTGATCCACTTCACTTGTGGCTAGATACAAACAGCTTGCATATGACAACGCTGAAAGTTTTTAAAAAATAAAATAAAAATCGGATTTTATGAGAAGTTTCGGGTGTCTTATTTTATGCCCAGTACTCCCAATGGTCTATGGTAACTGTATACTTTTAAGGGTTTTTTTTAATGTATTATGGTGGGGCGTCAGCTGTTTGTGTACTCATGCATGTTAGCTTTTCAGATTTCTTAGAACATTACTTTTTATTTGGGCATCATTTGCAAACATACCTGTGTGTGTGTGGTGTATGTGTGTTGTGCATATGCTACCTAATGTGGAGACAATCTGTAGAAATCAGTGTTATGTGCTAAAGTACGTGCTTTGCTCTTTTGAGCATGTTTATATCGCATTCTGTTGTCAGCTGGGATCAATTCTCAGGCATAACAAGTATAGATATAAATCTACCTTCTGAAAATACAGATAACTGATACTGCCTCAATTTTTTAAAATGTTAATATGTTGACAACACTTGAATTTTTTCCCTTTTTTTTTTTTTTTTTTTTCTCCGAAGCATGAGGATTTTTTTGGTCAAAGCATGGGAATCCCAGAAAGAAAGTTCACCATGGCCAAAGGACACACTGGTGAAAGGACAAAGGATACATTTTGAGTCACTGCGGATGAAAGATTATCTTTGATTCACCCTGGATAAGGGATTTTTCATTCCCGTAATCTTGCCAACACTCCGCACTGATGTTATTAGATCCAGCAACCACTGCAGCAGTAAATCACTCACACACACTAAAAGCAGAATTATACACATTTGCAAAATGAAATGAAATAAAAACCTTCAAGTGCGTGGCTGTGAGGGTAGTGAAATCCACAATTTAACATCTGTTTACCCCAGTCAGAACCCAAGTGTGGACAGATTGATATGGATATAGAGACTTGCACAGCACCTTATCCTTGGGGCAGAGACCAAGCTTTGCAAACACCATCTCCAGTTCATCATAAAAACCCCCTCTGCATTCCCAGTCACCTAACCAAACACTGTGAATAATGTCTGCTAAACACAACTGTTGTCACACGAACTTTCTGAAGTCCCTGGTAAGTGTAAAACGTTCCCATGCTGACCTAACACAGTGATGTAATCTGTGCAGGGCAGTGTGAAAACTTGATCACTACAGCAAACTACTCGGGTCTTCCTTTCTTTTAAATATTTTTTTAAATTTTTAAACAAGCCAGAAATTCTCCAGATGCCTAGTCAAATAACATATTTTTAATGTATTTCTTTGCATTCTATAATTTATTTAAATTTAACTGTCTTATCTGGTTTTATCTGTTTGAAAGAACTTGTGAATGTGGATAATTAATTATTGAAAAGAAACTATGTTCCATTCATATACATGACACAGATAACATTCAGAAGTTCCCAAAGCTCTCTTGTTCATTCTAGAGAAAGCTGCATTTGGATTCTCTATCTAGCCATCACGGTTCCCAGTTTTTACACACACACACACGCACTGTGTCTGCTTTCAAAGTCATAACAAAAAAAAACTACTCTTGGAAGATGTGTAGTTAAAACTATGGCTCAACTATCAGAAGGCTTGAAATATAAGTGAATGGATACATTGAGACGACAGACCCAAGTCTCATATGCAGCATGCACTTGGTGCTTGTGGAACCCACAAAAAAAGGGGTTGTCCCTCCTCCAAAGGGACAGCAGCCAGAATTTCCCCAAATCATCTGTGACCAAAAGAACTACACACCAGTCTAAAATCACGCACACAGTGTCACCCTTCTCAATGTCCTCGATGTACTTAAAACTATCTCTGTGATTGGTCAACAGGCAGACAAAACCTTTGTTTTTCCTGCCAACTTTCAGGGTGAACACAACAGCAGCAGAACCAAAACAGATTTAATAATCTGCAGCTAAGGGAGTAGACAAACGTACTATAAAAGTTTTACATGTTCTAGAATTCTTCAAAAGAAAAAGACTGTAAATAATAAGTGTTAGCTTGGTAACACCATACTTGCTCTGGTCTAATGATATTTTGCATTTTGGACTTTTTTTTGGGGGGGGGTAGTGCTTTAGTATATCTATATTGAGTATTTGAAACTTTTTACAAATATTTTATTTATCTTTTTATTTCATCTGTAGTATTTTAAAATTGTTCAGTCTGATCCACAGACTGCACATAAGCAATCAACAGGGTTTGAATCATGTCACAGGACGGTGTTTCAGTATTCTGCCCCCCACCCCTCCCTCCCTCCCATCTTTTCTTCATCAGTTTTTTTGTTGTTCAGAAAACAGACGGTTTTACAAGGTCCAGTCTCACTGATGGTTCTTAGAAAGTGTTTAATAGCGGTACTGGTGGCCATTTTGTTGTGTAAAGAATGTGTACAGCCGAGTTTTTTTGTTTCAATGTTTTAGTTGGAGTTGTCATTATGACTGTGTACAGATACCAAGTGGAGGGAACTGCCGTGGCCGTTTGACCTCACTTAGGAGTGATCTTCCTTCTTTTGACAATTCACTTGACTTGATTTTGTTTTTGTTTTCTTGAGAACTGGGAAGGGGTTAAACTTTAATTTCAAAATGAGGAGTTTAAACAGCAGAACACCCATCATACTGTCTCGTTTGTATCGTCATATGTTATCTGCATGAACTATTGGTCTGTTAGGATAAAAAAAATTTCTGGGGAGGGGTGGGCAGCATGAATGAGTAGTCTATCACCTGATTCTATTTCCAACACACTTTTCAGTATTTAGTGTTTTTGTTTGGTTTCGCTTTGTTCTGTTTTGTTTTGTTTTGTTTTTTTTACTTCAGTGACAAACACCCAGGCATATTACCTCTTTCTCTCTCTCCAGATTCTATTTTTATATTGTCTGGTTTTAATCATAATTTAGGGACCATGGTTGTTGTTTTTTTTTTGAGTTACTAATTTTATTTTCCTTAATTGTTTTCTGGGAGGAAGTTAAAAGATTGACCACAGAAGACAGTATCGTCTGCACTTTGGTTTTGTTCTCTTGCAGCTTGAAGTGGGATGGGGAGGGACAGGGGGATAGATTTGATGGAGGAACACAGTTGGGGGTATGGGGTCCTCTTTGGAGGGGGGTGGGGCTTTGGAGGGGGTGGGGGTGGGGGGCGTTGTACATGGTGCTGATTGGTTGGTCTTGCCTGATTGTGACAAATCAGTGAGTGCGTGTGTGCAATGACAAATTAAAATGATCAGTAAACTCAGTTTTCCAAGAAGATTTGACCTTAATCAGTAAAACTCATTCATTTTAAGGTGCATTAAGTGATAAATAGCGACACCTATACATGTATGCAAAAGCAACTGTATTAGTATACTTTGGGTGTAGTCAATGCTTTCAGCAAATTTACCAGTATTTCTGTGACACCATTTCCTCAAGTGCTGAAAAAAGCAAAACAGCAGCAAACCACTTTTTATCTTTGAACCTAGCACATATTCTTCTGTATAGATTTTTGTTGTTGTTTTTGGGATGCATATTTTAATTTCTCTGGTTGCTAAGAATAAATTACACCGGTAAGTGAACTTGAACATTTGTGTTGCTTGATCAGTGTGGGTATAAGGTGGATACTTTTTGTTCAGCATCACGGTTGAGTGTGTTATCCGTGTTCTGTCATTTTGTCTCTCTCTGTGGAAATCGGCTGTTGGTAGAGCAATGCCAAATGTTCATGGATTATTCTTCTTCTGAATGAAACTGACCACAAACGTCAGTGACTTAGTGATGTGTCTGTTACTTGTTCGGACGTTTTAACGCAGCCAGCGGCCGCTGTTGTGCTGTCAATAAAGTCATTATCATTGTCATGTGTAAAGGTATGAACTATTCGATTGTAGGTATGCCTCCCTTTCAAAATAGTCATTCTATTTATTCTGTGATGTTGGGTCAACAGTAAATACATATATACAAATATATTCTATCAATAAAAACAATGACAATGCTCAGTTTCTCTCTGGCTGTGTGGTATGTATGCCTGACTTTATGCGCAAGGGGATGTTTTTGAGGTACTCAGATCCACCAAGTTGAAAATGATACATACAGTGGTTAGTCCGGTCACAGCATCTAATCATTCAATCATGGTGATTATCAAGGCACATATTTCAAAACAAGCAGTCTGTCAATCCTTATCTTCAAAAAACTGAAACACTGCCAATACTTATCTTCAAAAAACAAACTTGTCTGTCAACACCTAACCTTGAAAACAGAAACACAATCATATCAAACTATGATCTCTAGCAACATTTTTCAAAGACACTCAACAAAACCACACACACAAAAACCACATCTCCTTTAAGAAAAAGAAAACAGCAGATGCCTGACCTGGCCTGGAGAGCTTACCCAAGGTCTGCATAGAGCAGCAAGACCTTCATTAACAGGATTACCATTCACCACGCTTACAGTTTTGAAAAAAAAGGTTAAAGTTATCATAGCCTTTTATGATCAAAGCAGTGAATTCCTATCCAATGTGTCTTGGGCAAGGCATAGTAAGGCACGGCCCATAGTCTTTTATGACCAAAGCAGTGAATTCCTATCCACTGTGTCTAGGGCAAGGCATAGGCAGGCCCCATAGTCTTTTATGACCAAAGCAGTGAATTCTTATCCACTGTGTCTAGGGCAAGGCATAGGCAGGCCCCATAGTCTTTTATGACCAAAGCAGTGAATTCCTATCCACTGTGTCTAGGGCAAGGCATAGGAAGGCATGGCCCAGTCCTCACCTTCCAGTTTTAACCCTTCCCCTGCCTCTTTTTAACCCTTCCCCTGCCTCTCCATTGTCTTCAGTGTCTCCAGTTTTAGAGTTATGCATGCATGTGAATGACTGGTGCGAAAGCACTTTGATTTGTCTCTGCACAAGATTCAGCGCTATACAAATACCATTATTACTATTATTATGTCAGGAACCCATTGCGGAGGGAGGTAACTGGAAGTAAAGTGCCTTCCCCAAGGACACAGCACCATGCTGAAACTGGGCCTCAAACCCTGATCACTGGTGAGCACAGGACCACAAGTCCTACACCTGACCCATTCCGCCACAGCTCCCCCAGTACATGTCCCACGCCTCTCATACAACAATCATACATAAGCCTCTCATACAACAATCATACAAGTCCCACGCCTCTCATACAACAGTCATACATGTCCCAAGCCCCTCATACAACAATCATACAAGTCCCAAGCCTCTCATACAACAGTCATACAAGTCCCACGCCTCTCATACAACAGTCATACAAGTCCCAAGCCTCTCATACAACAATCATACATGTCCCACGCCTCTCATACAACAATCAACCCCATGCACAGAGATGCAGAGCAATACTTCCCTTCACAAAGATCTGTATGGCAATGAACATACGCAGTGAGCAGAAGGGGGTAATTCTACACAATCATAATATACCAACCTTCGTACACTACTTCACACAAGTGGTCCAGCTTCTCTAGGCTGTACCAGAATGTAGACCTCCACACAGACCACTGGGATCCACAGGTGATCATGATCTGATGAATTAATACTGAACACACTGGAATTAAAACAGCGTCCATGATCTGATCATGATCTGAATTAATGCCAACATCTGCAGTGAATAAATTAACGCTAAACATTCTTGAATTAAAACTGGATCATGATATGATGAATTAATGCCAAACATCTGCCGTGGATCATGTGATGAATTAATGCCAAACACCTGCAGTGAATGAATTTAATGCTGAATACTCTGCGATTAAAACTGTCCCTGATCATGAATTGAGGAATCAATGCGAACCATTTACAGTGGATCATGATCTGGTTAATTCATACCGAACACACATGGATTAAAACTCACTTGGTGCTGATGAACATGCAAGATGAAAGGGAGACCAGTCTGTGAGACAACAGATTAGCCAACAAAGCAGTGGAGTGATGGCCTATAGGAAACATCCGCCTAGGAAGCGAGAGAATCTGAGCGTGCTGGTTCGAATCACGGCTCAGCCGCCGATATTTTTCTCCCCCTCCACTAGACCTTGAGTGATGGTCTGGACACTAGTCATTCGGATGAGACGATAAACCGAGGTCCGGTGTGCAGCATGCACTTAGCGCACGTAAAAGAACCCACGGCAACAAAAGGGTTCCTGGCAAAATTGTGTAGAAAAATCCACTTCGATAAGAAAAACAAATAAAACCGCACACAGGAAAAAACAAAAAAATGGGTGGCGCTGTAGGGTAGCGGCGCGCTCTCCCTGGGGAGAGCAACCCAAATTTCACAAAGAGAAATCTGTTGTGATAAAAAGAAATACAAATACATATATGGACCTCATTTGGTCTTTTGGTGTTAGTACTGTTACTTATTGAGCACAGCGGACACAAGTAGTATAGGTAGTGGTAGTTCTGGACCACTGACATCTAACTGCTGATACAATTCAAGTACAGACAGAAGTAGCACTTGTTACAGCTGCTCTTGGTATCAGTGTTTTCAACTGCTTTTTTTGTCATCACTATTTTTAAAGTATGATTTAAATCACCAGTAACACACACCACTGTATATGTGTAAAACTGAAAAATCACTCAAACTTACACATGCATGTAAATGATATCTCATACTGACATAGTTAGCAAGGTTATGTATGTAGATCTTGTGTAATCAATGTACTATCTTTCAATGAATCATTCTTGTATAGTGAGCACAATCAGCATTCAGGTGCAGACTTGGCATCACAATGTCACACCCTCCTCTCACACAAACACAGTGTATAAAAACCCAACTTAAAAAAAGGAGATCTGATTACATACAACTAGCACTGAAACAACATTATGCTACCAGTGCTAATTACAAGGCTATAATTGTCTGAAAAGGAAACCAGAACACTGAAACAACATTATCTACTAGTGCTAATTACAAGGCTGTAATTGTCTGAAAAGGAAACCAGAAGTACAGAAACAGTTATGATTTAAGAACAAGACTCTCTGTGTGTGTGTGTGTGTGTGTGTGTATGTGTGTGCACATATGTGTTAAGACCGGTTACTGTGCTCCCAGTTTAAAGCCAACTGGGCTGTATGCCCCCCCCTCCCCCTCTTTTTCAACAATACCCTACAACAAAACAACGGCCAGAAAATGCTTGCACACTGACCTCCCTAGTTGGTCATAATCACACATGTACAGACACATTCTCACACAATGGCACATCTGCACAAATGAACACTTGTCCCCAGCATGGCTTTGACCTCAGTTGTTTTCAGCCCTACGCTATCAGGTGAGGAAGAGAATCTATGTTCAATAACCCATCACCAGTTTGTCTGATGGGACATTTAACAAAACGTCGGTCCATTTCACAGGACTGAAAATGCATCACACAACAAAGCAGGCTTCAACCATGTCCAAAACGTAAACTTTCCTGTTACACAATCACACAACTGAAAAGTACAACAGAAAAATGGATACAATCACTGTCATATCAGGAAACCAAACTGGAGCATTTCACATCAATTGATCAAAACAACAGAATTACATAGTTACTAACAGTTAAGCAAAGAAAAAAATATACCAGCCTGCATATTCAACAACAGTACCAATTACAAATCATTTTCTCCAGACATCCACAATAAAAGTGGCCACAGACTGAATTCAGGAACGGACAACAATATAAATGCTGTGATTCATAATATGGATGGACCATGAAGGCAGAGCGCAAGACACGGCTGACCGGCAAGACATCTGGCGTTGTTGTTAATGCTCCAGCTGACCGCAAAGGGCCAAATAAACCAAAAAAAAATCAACCATCTGTGAAAAAAATATCTTCACAACACAGTTCATGACAAATTATCCTAACCATCAAGTTCCATAACTCATTCTACTCGAGGTAGGAGTTAACTCGTACCATGATTACTTCCCCTGTGGACCAGGTACGAGTGTTCTGGTACCAATACGCTGTTCCGATTTCGTTCATTCTTGCTTGGTACAGCTGACATTCTAAACTGATCCATTTATGGATTCTAGAAGCATGAAAATCAGGCTTTGTTCGACCAATTAAATCGATAAGTCTCCATCAATTATTGCTGTTTCACTGAACGGTCTGTGGCGGTCTCAGGGGGTAGCATGCATGTAGCTGTGGGGCAGAATGAGTCACGGCAAATAAAAATGTCGGACAAGGCTGTCCCCCTCCACCTAATTTATCATCCCCAGATTACAAAAACATAATGAAGGGGAAGAGAAACACGTCAAAGACACAAAAACATAATGAAGGGGAAGAAGAAAAAATCAAAGACACACAAAAACATAATGAGTGGGAAGAGGTACACGTCAAAGACACACAAAAACATAATGAAGGGGAAGAGGAACACATCAAAGACACACAAAAACATAATGAAGGGGAAGAGAAACACGTCAAAGACACACAAAAACATAATGAAGGGGAAGAGGAACACGTCAAAGACACACAAAAACATAATGAAGGGGAAGAGGAACACGTCAAAGACACACAAAAACATACTGAAGGGGAAGAGAAACACGTCAAAGACACACAAAAACATAATAAGAGGAAGAGGAACACGTCAAAGACACACAAAAACATACTGAAGGGGAAGAGGAACACGTCAAAGACACACAAAAACATAATGAAGGGGAAGAGGAACACGTCAAAGACACACAAAAACATAATGAGGGGGAAGAGGAACACGTCAAAGACACACAAAAACATAATGAAGGGGAAGAGGAACACGTCAAAGACACAAAAATAGACAGAAACGAAAGAGAAACAAATCGGTTGGAAACGTGGAATGAGAACAACTAGGAATGAATTCTGTTGTGTTTTAGGATGTCCAAATATAACAATTTGAACAGACTTTCTTTTTTTTTCTTTTTTTCTCGAGGCCTGACTAAGTGCGTTGGGTTACACTGCTGGTCAGGAATCTGCTTGGCAGATGTGGTGTAGCATATATGGGTTTGTCCGAACGCAGTGACGCCTCCTTGAGCTACTGAAATACTGAAAAATACTGATGACACACACACACTGATCACATTCATCCGTCATTTGCTTTATGCAAAGAAGAAAATAATCTAAGTAAATTATTAACATTTGGGAGAGTGTAACTTGTCCTTATGCCTGGAACATGAATTAAGAACTTGTTTTATTCAATTTTCAGTGTGTTTCGGCTTATTTGGTTTGACACGTTTGTGAAGTTGTGACTGAATGTGAATGCATCATTACTGCATTTTCTGCACCCCTCAGGGAATAAAGAATGAAAATTCAATGGTCGGCAAGTGATCCAAAAATAAGTCCTTGTTTAAAAAAAAATGCAATCAATCTGGCAGAAAAACAAATACACTGTAGGTTTCAGTTTCAGTAGCTCAAGGAGGCGTCACTGCGTTCGGACAAATCCATATACGCTACACCACATCTGCCGAGCAGATGCCTGACCAGCAGCGTAACCCAATGCGCTTAGGCCTTGAGAAAAAATAGATAAATAAAAAAAAAAAAAGAAAAAAAAAAAAAAAAAAAAAAGATAAATACATAAAAAAAGAACTACTACTAATACTAATAATATGTATAAGGCGCAAAAACTTGATGAAGTCAACTATAAGCGTACAAAAAAAAACACATAAATAAAATTAAATTAAAAAATAAAATAAAATAAAATGAATGAATAAATAAATATATAAATAAATAAATAATAATAATATAACTAAAAAAAAACCCCAAAACCACTTAATGCCTTCTTCTTGGAGCAGCCTGAATTTTACAGGAAGAAATCTGTTGTGATAAGGAAGTACTGCAATACAATATAAAAACAACACAATACTGTATCATACACCACAGCACAATATAAAACAATAGAAGTTCAGTGCAGTACAACACGCAATAAAAAGTAAATCAGCAAGTATCGGCACATTCACAGCTAATGTTTTCTTGGGATCATCAGCTGTACCTGAGAAACAATCACCAATTTACAAGATTCATTTCTTTCCAAAAAAAAAAGTCCCGACACCAGAAATGCTTCAACCAACCGGTGTGTCAACAAAAAGGTATAGACACACACACAAAAAACACAATATTCCAGCATTAAAAAAACAAAGGGTGAAATAAAAGAATCAATCAAAATCTCAATGTATATGATAATATCTCTTTCAAAGTATAATCTTACTATCGATATAATTTCACTACTGATTACATATAAGATAAGATAAGAATAACTTTATTATCTCCAACAGGAGAAAATACAAAAATGCATATATACATACATGCAATTGCAATCACTCTGACAGAAATATATATATAAATATATATATATATATATATATATATATATATATATATATATATATATATATATTTGGACATATCATATATCGATATGGACACTTACATAGGTGACCCAGCTCAAAGTACTTTACAGTCATTTGCTCAACAGGCTGTCTATCTGGGTAGAGTCGACTGACAGCTGGCTTTTGGTGCTCATCATTCACTTCCAGCACTCACTCATACACACACACAAACATATCTATATATATATGTATATATATATATATAGATATATAGATATATATATAGAGATATAGATATATATACACACACACACACACACACATATCATACATAGATGATATCTGAATAGTTACTGAACAAATCCACATGTATCAAATCTTAAAAATGAAACCGGAGAATGACTGCCTGAATAAACATGGTAAAAATGGGTCACAGACACACAAAAGCCCGCTCGTAAATATACAAATGAGCATGTGAATTTCAGTCAATCACTGCTGAAGAAGAAAAAGAAGAATCTTAAAAATCTGCTTACTTTACTGATTAATCACCAATACACAGGTAAATGCATATATTCTGTCTGCATATTGTCCATAACCATAAATCTACTTATTCTGTCTTTTCATGTTCAGTTATGCACATACACGAAGGTGCACACAGAGAACGCATGTCAAAATTATGTCCTGTGGCGATACCTTCTGTATCTTTGCTGCTTACAGTCTGTCCAGCTTCAGAGGGTCTGAGAATATCTTGTCTTGAAGTCACTATTTGTAACCATGATTTTCTTTCAATATCATTCATTATCTCTCTCCCTCTCTCTCATTATTGGTTCTCTTGTATTACAATCATAATTTGTGACAGACTGTGGTTTCAGCAACATTCATGACCATCAACCCCTGAAGTGCGAGATGAAGAAGAAGAAGAATGTTATTTATATAGCGCTGAATCTTGTGCAGAGACAAATCAAAGCGCTTTCACACCAGTCATTCACACGCATGCATAACTCTAAAACTGGAGAAGAAGAAGAGGCAGGGAAGGCAGGCTATTTTGGGAAGAGGTGGGTTTTAAGGCCAGACTTGAAAGAGCTGAGTTTGGAGACTTGAAAGTATTGTGGCATGCCATGGCACAAAGTGATGAACAGCATCACTGCAATGCTGTCAACTCACTAATTTTGTTTTGGTAATATCTTAAACTTTGAAATGTGAAACATTATCCAGATGAAAAAACATGATACATTTTATAAGTGAAAGTATTAACTCTTTCAGTGCCAGGAGAGGCCAAGTCAGATGATTCGTTTTTCATATTGTAACCAAACTTGACAGTGGCAGCCAACTTTTACATGCAACAGGAAATTAACTAACAACAAATTCCAAGCTGTGATGAAAAAAACAGTCGAGAAAGATGAGAAAAATAAATGACTAGCCGATTCAAAAGTTAAAGACATGGCCACATCTGTTTATGCATCTCTTATAATCATCAAAATTCAATATTCAGCACCTGTAGTCTGCTTGAACAAACTGAACTGACCATACAATGTACAACCTAAACAATCATTGTTTTGAATGTTTATTTACAGGGACAGACAACTGATGCTAATAACGATTTGGTCATAAACAAGGAGCTCTCAATAATGAGGCACCCTGATCAGAAATTCAGACAAGGAACTCTCAATAATGAGGCACCCTGATCAGATACCCAGACAAGGAACTCTCAATAATGAGGCACCCTGATCAGATACCCAGACAAGGAACTCTCAATAATGAGGCACCCTGATCAGAAATTCAGACAAGGAACTCTCAATAATGAGGCACCCTAATCAGATACCCAGACAAAGAACTCTCAATAATGAGGCACCCTGATCAGAAATTCAGACAAGGAACTCAATAATGAGGCACCCTAATCAGATACCCAGACAAGGAACTCTCAATAATGAGGCACCCTGATCAGATACCCAGACAAGGAACTCTCAATAATGAGGCACCCTAATCAGATACCCAGACAAGGAACTCTCAATAATGAGGCACCCTGATCAGATACCCAGACAAGGAACTCTCAATAATGAGGCACCCTTCTCAGATACCCAGACCAGGAACTCTCAATAATGAGGCACCCCGATCAGATACCCAGACAAGGAACTCTCAATAATGAGGCACCCTGATCAGATACCCAGGAAGAAGCAGGTATGAAAATTACAGTGCTGCACCAACAGAGGAAGGGGAAGTAACAACATTAAATCTGAAACTTGTGCATGACTGGCTGACAGATTTCAGTAATCAGTTGTTTCTCTTACTTGTGTTTGAGCTGGGCAGAATGACCGATCACTACGACATCAAAGCTGGACACAGACAGCGAAGGCAACGTTAGATCACACTTCTTCTCCTCCTTTTCCTCCTCCCTCAACTCTGTGAAGAGTCACAGTCGCAGGGCACAGAACAACTCTTCACCAGATTTGCTTCAGGCTTGACGGGCGCAATAGCCAAGTGGTTAAAGCGTTGGACTGTCAATCTGAGGGTCCCGGGTTCGAATCACGGTGACGGCGCCTGGTAGGTGAAGGGTGGAGATTTTTACGATCTCCCAGGTCAATATGTGTGCAGATCTGCTAGTGCCTGAACCCCCTTCATGTGTATACGCACGCAGAAGATCAAATACACACGTTAAAGATCCTGTAATCCATGTCAGCGTTCGGTGGGTTATGGAAACAAGAACATACCCAGCATGCACACCCCCGAAAACGGAGTATGGCTGCCTACATGGCGGGGTAAAAACGGTCATACACGTAAAAGCCCACTTGTGTGCATACGAGTGAATGTGGGAATTGCAGCCCACGAACGCAGAAGAAGAAGCTGCTTCAGGTTTGGTGGTTGTGTCGAAAGCCAGGCTTTGACACACAACCAAGATCATGCACTGCATAGTAAAAGTTTTCAGTGAGCCACATATTTTCTGAACGCAAGAAATGCCTTAACAGGTGAAAATCAAGGAGAAGGCCATTAACACCACAGTCGAAACAACCCTCAACACAACCAGGGCAGACACATCCTACCAGCAGTCCTCAAAAGTTAGCTCAGTCACGTGTTGAGTTCTGCTCAGGACAGCACGCACAAGTTGTCATCAGTCTTGAAAGAGTGCTGATGAAGACGGCTACATTGCAGCCAAAAACTACACCGTAAGGCACCATTTATTTCTGCAGTGTACAGCCTTGAATTCTTTTTAACAGGTCAAAATCAATCATACAAATCACATATTCAAGTCTAAATCACACTTCTAAACATTTTTTTCAGACAGGTAAAAATCATTTCTATGAATCACATGCACAAGTCAAAAACACACTTCTAACTAAACTGCAATATCATCCTCAGAGTCTTGCTGAAGGCGACGACTTGATCGATCCCGATTGTGATCCCTGATCTTATTGTTCCCGTACCCCCCTCCCCCATCCTCGTCCTCACTCTCACAGCCAAGCAGACTGTGGAAACTCTCTGCCACTGCCATCGGTGCCACCAGGTTCATATCATACAGACTGGACAAGATGATTGGCATGCCTGTCCTCTCACCTGACACACCTGTCCTCTCACCTGACACACCTGTCCTTTCACCTGTCACACCTGTCATCACACCTGTCCTCTCACCTGTCACACCTGTCCTCTCACCTGTCACACCTGTCCTCTCACCTGTCACACCTGTCCTCTCACCTGTCACACCTGTGCTTTCACCTGACACACCTGTCCTCTCACCTGACACACCTGTCCTTTCACCTGACACACTTGTCCTTTCACCTGACACACCTGCCCTCTCACCTGCCCTCTCTGCTGAATTTCTCTCCTCTATGTCGGCAGCATCAGGCAAGGTATGACCATAACCTTTGCATGCCTGTCCCTCCACAGAAGACTCAAAGCCACTGCTGCCACTGTCGGTCTTAGGAAGGCGACTGCTGTAAGCGTGTGCAGCAATACTGGCCAGGTTTTCCGCCTCCGCTTTTCCCGTCTGCCGCACCATGGAGTGGAACATTCCCGACGTGTCCTGCAGTAAGCGGTGGGGGGCGTCGAACTCCACAATCCGCCCCTCCGACAGAACCTGTTCACAAAATCAGGTTTCAATGTTGGTTTTTTTCGTTTTTTAAAATAATAAACCTTTAACTCACTGTACCCCACAGCTGCATGCCTGCTACACCTTCCCTGGACCAGCACTACACGAGACCACTGCAGTGAATACGGTGGTTCACTGACAGGGTGAAAATAATGGAGAATTCTTCTTTTGACCAGTTCAACAAAGCTTAATTTTCACGCTTCTGGAATACGTAAATGGTTCAACTTAGAAATCCAACTGTACCTTCTTCTTCTTCTTCTGCGTTCACTCGTATGCACACAAATGGGCTTTTACGTGTATGACCGTTTTTACCCCGTCATGTAGGCAGCCATACTCCGTTTTCAGGGGTGTGCATGCTGGGTATGTTCTTGTTTCCATAACCCACCGAACGCTGACATGGATAACAGGATCTTTAACGTGTGTATTTGATCTTCTGCTTGCATATACACACGAAGGGGGTTCAGGCACTAGCAGGTCTGCACATATGTTGACCTGAGAGATCGTAAAAATCTCCACCCTTTACCCACCAGGCGCCGTCACTGTGATTCGAACCCGGGACTCTCAGATTGACAGTCCAACGCTTTAACCACTCGGCTACTGCGCCTGTTGCCAACTGTACCAAGCAGGAATACACTGAATGAGAATAGTGTGTGGTACGAGAATACTTGTACCTGGTCCACAGGGGATGTAATCATGGTATGAGTTAACTGGTACCTGGAGTAGAATAAGTTAACTTCTAATGCAGCATTTCAACAATACTTGACAAATAACATACCCAACTCATAAGCATAATGCAAATAGTAAAATAAGGAGAAAAAAAAGTTGTCCAGCAAAATCACGTTTCCATATTTTATCAAGTTGCTTAATTCTAACTGTACATTTTTACTATCATTTAGTAGATATCAGAAACTAAAAACAGATTTGGGAGCACCAGTCTTAACAAAAAAGGGTACACGTAACAAACATTACAGAATTCATCATCATCTCCAAAGAGAAACTAATTTATGGTGTAAAAGACATGAACAATACAAGAGAATCAGTCATTCACAATATCATACAAAAGATACACAAGAGAGGCAAGGCCTTCAAGACTCACTTGTGATAAATTAAGTCCTCTAGCATTAATTACAGAGTAATTTCCCTTCTTTACTAACTGCACCAAAACGTTTGCAAAAATAAATAAAAATTCCATGCTTAGCAAAAGAAGTTCCTGTTTGAACAAAAAATGATAATAATGACTCCTCTTGTTGTTGGGTCAGAATATCAGATCAAAGTGCCAAGTTTAGAGAATACAAAAAATATAAATATAACAGAATGCAGTTTGCATATAATTAGGCTTCTTTTTTATTTTTTTGTGCCCATCCCAGAGGTGCAATATTGTTTTAAACAAGATGACTGGAAAGAACTGAATTTTTCCTATTTTTATGCCAAATTTGGTGTCAACTGACAAAGTATTTGCAGAGAAAATGTCAATGTTAAAGTTTACCACGGACACACACACACACACAGACAGACAACCGAACACCGGGTTAAAACATAGACTCACTTTGTTTACACAAGTGAGTCAAAAATGCTTCAATGTCGACTTAAAAGTAAACCACACATACAACAATCACAGCCGTAAACGTGCAATGGTCACACATAAAGGCAAGCTAATGTCCACACATCTGGGTCCCACTTGTGGAATGTTAATAACATAAAATGTCTTTTTTTACGTCAATAAATTTAACAAATGTACGGATAATACATGTCTCACACCACATTCAGGACAATGGTTTTATTGTATGCAGGACATGACAGGGCATAAAGGACATGATAGAACATGACATGACGAAACATGACATTACATGACAGCACAGAGCATGACATGACGAAACGTGTGTGGAGTGATGGCCTAGAGGTAACGCGTCCGCCTAGGAGGCAAGAGAATCTGAGCACACTGGTTCGAATCACGGCTCAGCCACCAATATTTTATCCCCCTCCACTAGACCTTGAGTGGTGGTCTGGACGCTAGTCATTTGGATGAGACGATAAACCGAGGTCCCGTGTGCAGCATGCACTTAGTGCACGGAAAAGAACCCACGGCAACAAAAAGGTTGTTCCTGGCAAAATTCTGTCAAAAAATCCATTTCGATAGGAAAAACAAATAAAACTGCATGCAAGAAAAAATACAAAAAAAATGGGTGGCGCTGTAGTGTAGCAACGTGCTCTCCCTGGGAAGAGCAGCCCGAATTTCACACAGAGAAATCTGTTGTGATAAAAAGAAATACAAATACAAATGACATTACATGACAGGACAGAACATTACATGACAGGACAGAACATTACATGACAGAACATTACATGACAGGACAGAACATTACATGACAGGACAGAACATTACATGACAGGACAGGACAGAACATTACATGACAGGACAGAACATTACATGACAGGACAGTACATGACAGGACATTACATGACAGGACAGGACATTACATGACAGAACATAACATGACAGGACATTACATGACAGGACATTACATGGAAGCACATGACAGGACATTACATGGAAGCACAGGACATTACATGACAGGACAGAACATGACATGGCAGAACATGACATGACATAAAGCACAGGACAGAGAGAAAAGGACATGAACGGTCATGACAGAAGACAGGAGAGAAGCCGTCAGGACGCACCAGCACCCGGTCAGACTCCATGATGGTGTGCAGGCGGTGAGCGATGGTCAGCACGGTGCAGTCACGGAACTTGTCGTGAATCGTCTGCTGGATCATCTCATCCGTCCTGCACACAGAGCACCCCCGCCAGGTCAGTGACTGATGCTGTCTTACAGTGTCACTTTCTCAAGGAGACGTCGCTGCATTCGGACAAATCCACACTCACAACAGAAATGCCAACCCCTGTCAAGTGTAGGAACAATCAGGAAATTTGGTAGGAACATTTTGAATTTGGTAGGTACGCTCAGACTCCAAGCCACACCAGCAAATGTACATTTTATCAACAAGGCATACACACACTTTGGCCTACCTGAAACATGGCGTAAATGCTACGATTCAGCTGATTGGTCCACTCAATGCTGTTTCAATGTAACCACAGACTCAGTTAGCTGAGGACCATCACACAAGACCAAGGTTAGTAGTTCTCTTCTTCTGCATTCACTCGTATGCACACGAGTGGGCTTTTACGTGTATGACCGTTTTTACCCCGCAATGTAGGCAGCCGTACTCCGTTTTCAGGGGTGTGCATGCTGGGTATGTTCTTGTTTCCATAACCCACCGAACGCTGACATGGATTACAGGATCTTTAACGTGCGTATTTGATCTTCTGCTTGCATATACACACGAAGGGGGTTCAGGCACTAGCAGGTCTGCACATACATTGACCTGGGAGATTGTAAAAATCTCCACCCTTTACCCACCAGGCGCCGTCACCGTGATTCGAACCCGGGACCCTCAGATTGACAGTCCAACGCTTTAACCACTCGGCTACTGCGCCCGTCAAGGTTAGTAGTGACTGCCCTGGCCTCGTGATCGATAGGTCTAGAGGGTCTGGGTAATGTTACGACAGGAAAGCATGTGACCATGCTATGAAGTCGAAAATGAACAATTCTGACGTTGGTGTGACATCGGAACAAACTGTGATCGAGCGTAACAAAATACAGCAAAATCATCAGTTGGCGTATCTGCACTGCACCACATCTTCCAGGCAGATGCCCGACCAGCAGCATACCCCAACATACTTAGTGCACGCATATATATGTGTACCTGTCACTGTGCAGTTTCAGTTTCAGTTTCAGTAGCTCAAGGAGGCGTCACTGCGTTTGGACAAATCCATATACGCTACACCACATCTGCCAAGCAGATGCCTGACCATCAGCGTAACCCAACTTATTATATATATATATGATAGTCAGTCGTGTCCGACTATGACCATCAGAACAGCAGAGGAGGCAGACTATTTGGGCTAGAATTTGATTATAGAGGCAAGTGTCTTGCCCAAGTACATCCCCACTCTCTCGGCCAAGAGGGTTTTAGGATGTCGGCGTTGGGATGGTTCCCAAAGGCCAACTAGCCCACAAGGCTGCGGCACTAAAGAGCCAGTGCAATTTTACCTCCTCGTTTGAGTCATAGTCCTTCACAAAAAGACTAAGCTGTAAATGGTTTCCCATTGACTGGAGAAACCATTGATAATACAGCTCTCACTTTGCTGTTGGCCCAAATGTACACTTATGTCAATCTGTCTCTCTCTCTCTATAGATATATATAACAAATCTGAAAACCTTTTAAAATCTATATATGGAAGGAGAGGATTGGGACCCACCTTCCCTGACACAATGGGTCAGTTCAATGCCCCGTTGGCCTTGGAACCTGTGACCTTTAACCTTAAAAACCTACATAAACCCCACACACAGCGCCCTCCAGTGCTCACTTTGGGTCAACGTTGGCAGTGGCCTCGTCAATGACCAGGATGCGATTCTGACGAAGGATGGCCCGTGCCAGGCAGATGAGCTGTCGCTGACCCACACTGAAGTTGACCCCTCCCTCTGACACGGACGTTTCCAGCCCTGACGGCAAGTCCTCCACAACACTCTTCAGCTGTACCTGGAGTCACAAGTTGAAAACGGTGCTGAGTGAATGAACGCACAGAACATTAGTCTTAGGACAGGATAAGAATAACTTTATCATCGCACAAAGAGAAATATCAGGTGGTAAGGGAAGGGAAATAACCAGTATGTGTGAGCAGGATGTTATAACTGACAGAAATATCTCCACAAAAACAAAAAGCGGCAGATAAGGAACAGATGTATAGACACCTCCTTCAGTGGAGTGATGGCCTAGAGAAAACTCGTCCGCCTAGGCAGCGAGAGAATCTGAGTGCGCTAGTTCAAATCATGGCTCAACCGCCGATAATTCTTCCCCTCCATTAGACCCTTGAGTGGTGGTCTGGACACTAGTCATTTGGATGAGATGATAAACCGAGGTCCCGTGTGCAGCAAGCACTTAGCACACGTTAAAGAACCCATGGCAACAAAAGGGTTGTCCCTAACAAAATTCAGCAGAAAAATCTACTTTGATTGGAAAAATAAATAAAACTGCATGCAGTAAAAAATACAAAAAAGTTGGTGGCACTCTCAGTGCAGTGCAGCGACACACTCTCCCTGGGGAGAGCAGCCCGAATTTCACACAGAGAAATCTGTTGTGACAAAAAAGAGAAATACAAATACCTCTGCCAAGACTTTCCACAGCTGGTGATCAGAGTGTCTGACGAAGGGATCCAGGTTTCTACGTAGAGACCCTGTGAACAGGACTGGGTCCTGAAACATACCACCATCTCTCTTCAGAGAGACAAAGAGAGAGAGAGAGAGAGAGAGAGAGTGTGTGTGTACAAATGTGCGTGTTCATGTGCATGTGTGTGTATGTGTGTACTGAAAAATACATAAAAAGGCACAATGATAAATTTTAACACAAGAAAAAGAACATGAACGCTCCCCGCCCCCCAGCCCCCCCCCCCCCCCCTATGGGTGTTCACAGCCCTGGCCTGTGGTATAATGGACACTACACACCTGTGATATAACAGATACACTGGTGTGGTGTGACTGACACACCTGATGTATAACAGACACAAACTTGTGGTATAACAGACACACACCTGATGTATAACACACACAAACTTGTGGTATAACAGACACACACACCTATGGTACAGCAGAGACACACCTGTGGTATAACAGACACAAACTTGTGGTATAACAGAGACACACCTGTGGTATAACAGACACACACCTGTGGTGTAACAGAGACGTACCTGTGGTGTAACAGAGTATAATGGAGATACACACCTGTGGTATAACGGAGAGATACACCTGTGCGACAGTGGAAACACACACCTGTGGTATAACGAAGACACACACCTGTGGTATAATGGAGATACATTTCCGCAGGTCGTGCAGACCCAGATCCCGGACGTCCACTCTGTCGATGGTCAGGACACCAGAGGGCTCCACCAGTCGGAACAGTGCTGTGATCAGAGAACTCTTCCCCGCCCCCGTCCGTCCCACAATGCCCACCTGAAAGATCGACAGCAACAAGTTCTGAGAATGCAGGTACGTGCAGGCACACTCACATGCACAGTCATGTGCAAGCACAAGCAACACACATACACATACATGTTCAAGCATAAACAAAGACACACACATACACACACACACATGTAAACACACAACAAAAAAACATCAGTCTAATATCATCATCTGAGATGAACAGACTATAAATAAATAAATAAACAAAAGAAAAAAAACACATCTTGTACAGCTGAATGACAAAATCTGAGGCACAGCATCACATTTTGTACAGGTGATAAGACTTTAAAGACACAAACACATACATATGCACATCACACACACACAACACACACCTAACACATTAAATCAAAGACAACACAAATGCATATCATAAACACAACACAAATGTAAAACATTAAATCAAAGGCTACACACACACACACACACACACACCACACAAATGTAAGACACAAAACACACACACACATCGTCACCTTCTCCCTGGCATCAATACAAAAGCTGATGTTTTTCAGCACGAGGGGCCCCTCAGGGGAGTACTGCAGACACAGATTGTCCGCCCTGACAGAACCTCTTTGGGGCCAGTCAGGGGGTGGAACGTCTTTCCCCGAAGACTCCAGCGACGCTTCTGATGGTAATCGGGAGTACTCCAACACACGCTCCACTGACACCATCTGTCAAACAGCAACAGCAAATGTGCTGGAACTGTTTACTGGGACGGCATCACTGACAACACCTGTATTTTTTTGTTTCACGCTTTTGTCATAACAGATTTCTTTGTGTCAAATTTGGGCTTCTCTTGTTTTTTGTTTTCTTGTTTGTTGTTGTTTTTTTTTCTGCAAGTTTGGTTATGGTTTATTCCAACTGAAGTGGATTTTTCTGTAGAATTTTGCCAGGGACATCTCTCTTGCATTGTGTTGTTCTGTATTGTGTTGCATTCTGTTTTGTTATATTGCATTGTCTTGTATTTCATTGTATTGTATTGCACTGTATTGTGTTGCATTGCATTGTACTGTATTATACTACTTATCACAACAACGCAATACAAAATACAAAGCAACATTAACATAATATAACACAATTCAATACAACACAAAATGGAATACAACACAATATAATGTAGTACAATACAATACAACACTATACAATCAGGGCTTAACTCTCTCCATACAAACGGCGAAAGAGACGACGTTAACAGCGTTTCATCCCAATTACCATTATCAAAATACTGCAAGCGGAACGCTCTTATATTGAAGAGGTGAATGTTGACAAAGAATACCACAATTCTGACGATGGAAGCTAAAGGTTGGGTCATTCAGACACCCGCTGGACATCCGAGGGGTCTGTGTAGAGGAGAAGAGAGGACTGGCCGTACTGAGTGAGTTAAAACACACTGGCATGTGAGGGGAGGGAACCTTGCGGCCAGGGGTCTGGATGGTGAATCCCCATTGAAACTGATGAAAAAGAAAAATTACTATTTAATCCGCTGCCGTATCAAATTTCTTCGCAACACTGCAGGCAGCTTGCAAATGTTCTTTCTAAGAACTTCCTCTCCAACCTTCTCATTGAGCCAGGCCCATTGCCAACCATTTTTTTACAGATGAGTCATCAAAATCATCACCCAGTGAATAATGTCTGATTGCTGAGCCATTGTTGTTAGCTGGTCAAAGACAGACAAGGCTGGTCATTCCATCTTACCTCGCCAAGCATTCACTGAACAAAGAACGAGAACCTTTTCAAAAATTTCAACATCAGTAAATGCATCAAGCGGAAAGTCGATCACACTAGTGGAAACCTAACTTTATTTGGGCAGATTTGGCGGAAGATTTTGAGGCCTGATAATGCAATACAACACAACACAGAATACAAAAAACACAACACAGTACAACACGGAACAACCCCTACCTGGTTCTCCACCTCGGCACTCTGTCGGACTCCCCACTGAAACATGCCCATCAGGGTCATGGCATAGGTCACCGACAGTCCCACCGTTCCTGCGTCAAGAGCTGCAGCACAGGGAGGGCAGGGGGGGGGGATAGTCACATACATCACATACATGGATATGTGTATGCATCTCTCTCTCTCTCTCTCACTCTCTCACACATACACATACACACCACAATACAAACACCCATACACCCTCCCCCCCAACACACACTGACAACCTCCCCCTCCACACACACACCAGACACCATGAAACATAACACATACCCACATATACAGCCTCCACCAGCACACATACACACACAAGGACCCTCACAGTCAGAAGGACAGCAAGAAAGGCGACACTGGTGATGAACAGCAACATCCCCCCCCCCCTCCAACACACACACCCTCTCCCACAACACACACACACACCCTCCCCCACAACATCCACACCCTCCCCCAAACACACCAACACAGGACTCACACAGTCAGCAGCAAAGAAATCCAGAAGGCAACACAGGTCATGAACAGCAACATCCCCCCCCCCCCCAATCCCCTCCAGCACACACACACCCTCCCCCTCAACACACACAATCATCTAATATCACTTCAAGTGGAAACTGTTAAACTGAAGACAACACACACACAAACACCCTCCCCCCCAACACATACACCCTCCCCCCAACACCCACACACAAGGACTCTCACAGTCAGCAGCGAAGACGGCGAGGAAGGTGACACAGGTGACGAACAATGCACACAGCAGGTCGAGACGGACGGACAGCCAGCGACTGCAGGCCATGAACAGCAGCCAGGCCCGCGTGTGGTCATCCTGGTGACCCCGGAACTCCTCCTCACACCGCTCAGCCATGCGGAACGCCCGGATCGTCTGCACACCTTGCAGGGAGGCGCTCAGGTAGGAGTAGACAGGACTGCGACCTGTAACCATCATGAAAACGGTCAGGACCGTGACCTGTAACCATGACTGTGACCTGTAACCATCAGAAAAAAGGTCAGGACCGTGACCTGTAACCATCAGGACCTGACCTGTAACCATCAGGACTGTGACCTGTAACCATCAGGACCGTGACCTGTAACCATCAGGACCGTGACCTGTAACATCAGGACCGTGACCTGTAACCATCAGAAAAAAGAGTGAGGACTATGACAGGTAACAACCAAGGAAGGATAAAGCTCAGGCAGAAGAAGATAGGACTTCTACCTACCTACACACACACATAAAAACCAGGTATGAGAAAATGAGAAAGACATGACTGTGACTATTACATTTTTCAAAGACAAAGCTCAGGTTTGAGAAGAAGGGACTCTGACCTGTCCAAAAAAAAACCCAAAAACAAAAATATAAGACATGTTAATAAAAAAATTTTTTTTATTTTTTAAAAAGGACCAAAAAAGCAACAATCCTTTCTTCAGTGCCTGGTAAGAGACGGAACAACAATCTGCAAGGGACAAAAAAATCGTCTGAAAACTTTGAAGAGAAGCACTCGGGTTGGAGAAGACATGGCTGCCACCTGCAACAGCACACCCTAAACTAAAACACACACATACAATTACACACAAACCCTGAACACAGACACACACAGGGACTCATACTCACACACACACACCATAAAAGCACACACGCACACAGAGTTACATATACACACATCGTAAACACATACACTCTCATTAAACACAAACACACACACACCATATCAGCACACATAGAGGTTTACACTCACACACACACCATAAACACATACACTCTTATTGAACACAAACACCCTTAACACAAAGAGTTACACATACACACACACCCTCACCTTCAACCCACGCACCCACCCCAATACCTCCACACTCACATGTCTCCCCCAAGACACCTGATGCTGGATCATACACACCCATTAAACACACACACACATCACCCCCCCCTCACCACCCCCCAAACTTACTAACATGTTCCCTTTAATTCTGCAGGGCATCATACACACCCATTAAACATTCACACTCCACGAGCCACAAAAACAACATAAATCAAACTAAAATACCTGTAAACTGCACACCTACATGTACCCTCAAGAAGCTTTATGCTGCCTAAAGTGGACACACACACCTCCAACCTTTCACACACACATACAATACTACACAACCCCCATCCACCCATATAACCCCCCACACACTCACAGGTGCCCTCCAGACGTTTGATGCTGCGTGAGGTGGCCAGGTAGTAGGACCGGATGTAGAAGAACAGCACGAGGAGGGGGGCTGTGGGGAGGAACACCCACACATTGGCCACACTCACCACCAACACGATGCCCACTATCAACAGGAAACACTGAAACACATTAAACCACACCCACACCTTGACCACACTCACCACGAACACTATGTACATTCAGCAAAAAACATTGAAAAAATGTTTTAAAGTCCTATAGCCAAGTAAAACCCCACTCATACATATGAATTAATGTGTGACTTTGAGCCCACAAATGCAGAAGAGAAGTTCGAGGTCCCAGAGCTTTTTAACAGCCTTGAAAACAAACACATGTCCACTGTGCAGACCTTCCAGTGCCTGAACCCCCTTCATGTGTATACGCATGCAGAACATCAAATACGCACGTTAATGATCCTGTAATCCATGTCAGCATTCGGTGGGTTATAGAAACAAGAACAATCCCAGTATGCACACCCCTGAAAACGGAGTATGGCTGCCTACATGGCACGGTAAATAAACAAAACGGTCATACACGTAAAATGTTATATGTTACATGTTTGTCTGAGTGTGTATGTGTGTATGCCTGAAATCTGATTGAATGACACAAGAAACGAAAAGATGAGTGCCCAAAGGCAGTCGTCAGTCGGCTCTACCCAGGTAGGCAGCCTGTTGCGTAAATGACTCTTTTTTTGTAAAGCGCTTTGAGCCTGGATTTTGACCGAGGATAGGCGCATATAAGTATCCATATCAATCAATCAATCAGTCACTGTGACCAGGGCTCGGCACAGGAAGATGGGGCCCAATCCTCTCCTGCCACTTTGACCTTCCCCAACCCTCAGGTACCCACTGAGGAAAACTGGAATACCGTGCCTTTCCAAGAGACACTTCTTCTTCTGTGTTCACTTGTATGCACACAAGTGAGCTTTTACGTGTATGACTGTTTTTACCCCGCCATGTAGGCAGCCATACTCCGTTTTCGGGGGTGTGCATGCTGGGTATGTTCTTGTTTCCATAACCCACCAAACGCTGACATGGATTACAGGATCTTTGACATGCGTATTTGATCTTCTGCTTGTATATACACACGAAGGGGGTTCAGGCACTAGCAGGTCTGCACATATGTTGACCTGGGAGATTGTAAAAATCTCCACCCTTTACCCACCAGGCGCCGTCACCGTGATTCGAAGCCAGGACCCTCAGATTGACAGTCCAACGCTTTAACCACTCAGCTATTGCGCCCGTCTCCGAGAGACACAACACCGTGCAGAAACAGAGCCTTGATCACTCATCACTGGCCAACACTCCATCAGAAGTCCAAAACCTAACAGATTCCTAAAAAAAGCTTGACTGCACCAATGCAGGAAAACAAATGCAGTCCAGAATATAAGAATGGCTGTGGAACTGTACAACAGTGATTACACTGAAACAGAAAAATGAATGCCATCAAAATTTCCATTTGTTTCACAGCAGAAAGATATCCTTTGCAATTGTGGATGAAATATTCTGGACATTTTGCAGCTTCAGCAGATTCTTTCCAGGTTACGTCCATCATGCCATGCTGAGACGACTTGCAGAAATGTTTGGAAAATGTGTTCATCACTGCTGCCACAAATGTTATCACACACAGGACTAATTCAATTTCTTGTTCTATTTTGTTTTATTCATTGTTAATTTTTTTATTTATTTAATGTTAACTTAATCTTATGTGTGTGGAATTATGACTGCATATGTGTGTCTTATAAATATGATAGTGATTCTGATTCTGAATCTGATTCCATGCACTTCCTAACTTGGCACGGAGGAAGTCCAAACATCAACTCACTCAGAACGGCTAGTCCTCTCTTCTCCTCTACACAGACCCCTTGGATGTCCAGTGGGTGTCTGAATGACCCAACCTTTAGCTTCCGTCGTCAGAATTGTGGTATTCTTTGTCAACATTCACATCTTCAGTATAAGAGCCTTCCGCTTGCAATATTTTGATGGTGGTATTTGGTGTGAAACGCTGTTAACGTCGTCTCTTTCGCCGTTCGTATGGAGAGAGTTAAACGAGTTGGCCCAAAGCAATCATCTGAAGACAAGAGAGATGCTGGATTTTCAGAAGGAACACGATGGAGAGAAATTACTCAATTCAATGTCCACATCTCTGACAAAGCTTCAGAGAATTTTGCCTTGTGGGAGTGCGGGGTGGGGTGTTTCTAGTCAGTTAAGACTGCTTCTGAGTACCAAACACACACCACAGTTTAAACATACCTGCAGAAAATCAAAAAAGTTGACTGGCAGAATGTCATCCATGTTATCCACATCCTTGGCAAAGCGGTTCAGAATGCGACCTGAAACATTCAATTTTCACAAACATTTTCAGAACATCATTCATTTCTTCTCTCGCTTGGGTCCCGGACAACAAACTGTTGATCACATTTTTCAACAGATAATTTTAAGTTTAAATGAATGCGAAGTAGAGACTGGCATCATATACACTATTTTGGACATCCTGCAAACAAAACTTAACATGTCAAAATGTTCATTTCATGTCAATCTTTTCAGTTTATCTTCTCCCAAAACCAGTTTGCAGTCTTGTCTAACCCCATCAATACCTAATCATGTGTTGTGTGCGTGTGTGTGTGTCTGTGTGTGTGAAGCATAGTGTGTGGTCTGCATGTGTAGGAGTGGGGTCATGTGTGTTTAAGGGATGTGGGGAAATGAAATGAAATTATGGTGCTTAGAGCCTCGCTGACCACTAGGGCCATCTCAAGGCTATCACCACGTTAATACCTACTACAAGGGTAAAAAAATATACAATAAAAACAAGTCACTACTCTAAACTTTCCACTCAAAGTTTTAAAAAAACCTTCCATAGTTTAAAACCTTCAAATCTGATTAAAAATGTTCACTTCCTTCAATAAGTCCATCAGCGCCCATGGCGGGACATCACGAAAAAGGGTCTTCAAAGAAACCACCATGTAATGTCTGTGTCTAACGTCATGCAGATACCAACAGTCAAGAAGCATGTGTTTCACGGTGAGAGGCTCATCACAGGGAATACATTGAGGGGCCTCTTCCCCCTTCAACAAGTAAGAATGAGTAAAAAAAAAATGTGCCCCGCATGCAGTCTGCAAAGCACAGACTCCTCCTTTCTGTTCTTCACCCCCGATGGGAGGGGGTATGTGGGTGAGGGGTGTGTCTATGGAAGTGAATGGGTGTGCCAGACCATATAACAAAGTATATGTGAGAACACGCATGTATACAAACATGCATGTGCAAGCACACACATTCTACTGCATACATGCACACCCCAGCAAGTGTACATGATTATCAGTGCACATAGCCACACCCATACACGAACACACACATCATGTTAACCTGTTAAAAATAAAACCTTTTCTTTTTTTCAAACCTAAAAGCCACTCACCCACAGGGTTGGTATCAAAGAACCCGATGGGGCAGCGGACCACACTGGCGAACATTCTGTTGTGCAGTTGCTGCGAGGCGTTCACGACTATCCTGAAGAAGAGCAATGCTCGCACAATGCCGAACACGAAGACGCTGACAATGATGACCGAGTACACCAGCACCTGATGGGCCTCGTCCACCACAGGGATCACGACATCGGTGCGGTTGTACCCTTGGGACAGGAGGTGCTGGTGCACCTGTATGGCTCCCAAGCGATCTTCTTCTGCTGTGCACCTGAGAAGAGCAGACAAGTGTGTGTGTGTGAGGACAGGTGTTAAGTGTTGGCATGGCAACGGGGAGTGGGGGTTGGGGGTTGGGGAGGATACAGAGATTGGAATCGGGGGGAGGGGGAGGTTGGTAAAATTAAGATTGCTTTACAGACACTTCAAAGTATAAGGCTGTGATATAATTATGTGCATGCATGTGTGGGTTTGTACACACACACGTTCATGCATGCATGTGCACGCATGCTAAAAAAAAAAAAAAAAAAAAAAAAGTTTCTTACACCCACCAACGTTCTCTTTCAGACAGGTGTTGCCCGACGGGCGCAATAACCGAATGGTTAAAGCGTTGGACTTTCAATCTGAGGGTCCCGGGTTCGAATCACGGTGACGGCGCCTGGTGGGTAAAGGGTGGAGATTTTTACAATTTCCCAGGTCAACATACGTGCAGACCTGCTAGTGCCTGAACCCCCTTCGTGTGTATATGCATATGCAAGCAGAAGATCAAATACGCACGTTAAAGATCCTGTAATCCATGTCAGCGTTCGGTGCGTTATGGAAACAAGAACATACCCAGCATGCACACCCCCGAAAACGGAGTATGGCTGCATACATGGTGGGGTAAAAACAGTCATACACGTAAAAGCCCACTCGTGTGCATACGAGTGAATGCAGAAGAAGACAGGTGTTGCACGGTGCCTTATCTCCAACACTGCCTCCCCCCCCACCCTCACCCCACTCCTTCGATCTCTACAACTAGGCAATATCCTGCTGCAAGTTCTTCCTCACATTTCTCTCTTCATCCATCCCACTCTTTTACATCCTCCACCCTCCTGGACTTCAAGACTGTTGGCTTCAAACAGAACAATCTGTATGTGCACAGATATCAAAATGACAGTCATCACTCAAAAAATGAAAAAAACAATGAAAGTCCACCCCATCCCCCCATCACATCTAAAAATGAAAAAAACAATGAAAGTTCACCCCCATGCCCCCATCACCCTGACACATCTAAAAATGAAAAAACAATGAAAGTTCACCCCATCCCCCCATCACCCTGACACATCTAAAAATGAAAAAACAATGAAAGTTCACCCCATCCCCCCATCACCCATCACCCTGACACACACACACACATATATACAATGCACTTCCACACTGAGGGCTGTATGTATCAAAAAAAAAAAAAAAAAAAAAAAAATTGAAAAAAAAAAAAAAAAAACTGAAAAAAAAAAAAAAGCAGCTATGCCTACTTTGATACTTTTCTTTTTTTTTTGCCCCATCATCTGCACCATTTCAATGGCATTATTCCCACGCCGCTCATTTAGATTCCCCCATACACGACCACACCCGGGTTCATCTGTCAAAGTTCCATTGTCGGCAGTCTGCAGGGAACCATCGATGTTAGGTCGCCAGGAGGCCACACACCAGAGGAGACCCTGCAGTTTTATGCTTTGATGACACAAAATTATTTTTGTTTTGTTTCGTTTCATTTTCCAGCTCCCTGACAGGAACTTCTTCTTCTTCTTTGTTCGTGGGCTGCAACTCACACGTTCACTCGTATATACACGAGTGGGCTTTTACGTGTATGACCGTTTTTACCCCACCATGTAGGCAGCCACACTCCGCTTTCGGGGGTGTGCATGCTGGGTATGTACTTGTTTCCATAACCCACCGAACGCTGACATGGATTACAGGATCTTTAACGTGCGTATTTGATCTTTTGCTTGCGTATACACACGAAGGGGGTTCAGGCACTAGCAGGTCTGCACATATGCTGACCTGGGAGATCAGAAAAATCTCCACCCTTTAACCCACCAGGCGCCGTCACCGAGATTCGAACCCGGGACCCTCAGATTGAAAGTCCAACGCTTTAACCATTCGGCTATTGCACCCGTCCCTGACAGGAACACGTCCAGTCATTTGGATGAGACGACTCCCTGACAGGAACACATCTAGTCATTTGGATGAGACGACTCCCTGACAGGAACACGTCTCGTCATTTGGATGAGACGACTTCCTGACAGGAACACGTCCAGTCATTTGGATGAGACGACTTCCTGACAGGAACACGTCTCGTCATTTGGATGAGACGATAAACCAACGTCCCTTGTGCAGCACACTCTTGACTCACTGAAAAAGAACTCACGGCAACAAAAGGGTTGTCCCATGGCTCAATTCTGTAGAAGAAATCCACTATGACAGGTACACATACTACATGCACTCAAGGCTTGACTACGGCAACTGGGGTAAGCTGCTGGTCAGGCATCTGCCTGGCAGATGTGGTGTAGGATATCTGGAATCATCTGAATTCAGTGACGCGTCATTGAGATTTACATTGAAACAAAGTGTAGCATATATGGAATTAAACGCGTCATTGAGACTTACACTGAAACAAACTGGTGAAATAAAAATCATTTTTATTATGTCCTAGAGCAGATTTCTGGATAGTGTGCTATATAAGTATCCATTATTATTATTATTATTATTATGTTTATGGAATCGTCCAACTGCAGTGACGCCTCCATGAGATTCACACTGAAACAAACTCATGAAATCAAAAATATTTCAATTTTATCTTGTTTCATTTCCATGCCCCCTGACGAGCCCCAAAGGCTGGCGTACCATCTGGACAGCCACCAATCGCTGAGAACGTAGCTGGCCTGGGCGGCCAGGAGGAAGAGGAGGAGGAGGAGGAAGCCGAGGACTCCAGTGCCTGCAGCGAAGTAGTCCCTGTAGACCCTGAGGTTGACACTGCCAGTCTGTCGCTCCTCCTCGTCCGGGAGCTGAACTGGGTCTGGCTGTGAAACAGTCATTGTTGTTGTCGTCATTATCATTATCATCCTCTGGGGTCTGGCTGTGAAATAGTCGTTGTTGTTGTCGTCATTATCATTATCATCCTCTGGGGTCTGGCTGTGAAACAGTCGTCGTTGTTGTCGTCATTATCATTATCATCCTCTGGGGTCTGGCTGTGAAACAGTCATTGTTGTTGTCATCATTATCATTATTATCCTCTGGGGTCTGGCTGTGAAACAGTCATCGTTGTTGTCATTATCATTATCATCCTCTGGGATCTGGCTGTGAAACAGTCGTCGGTGTTGTCGTCATTATCATTATCATCCTCTGGGTTCTGGCTGTGAAACAGTCGTCGGTGTTGTCGTCATTATCATTATCATCCTCTGGGGTCTGGCTGTGAAACAGTCGTTGTCGTTGTCGTCATTATCATTATCATCCTCTGGGGTCTGGCTGTGAAACAGTCGTCGTCGTTGTCGTCATTATCATTATCATCCTCTGGGATCTGGCTGTGAAACAGTCGTTGTTGTTGTCATCATTATCATCCTCTGGGGTCTGGCTGTGAAACAGTCATTGTTGTTGTCATCATTATCATCCTCTTGGGTCTGGCTGTGAAACAGTCATTGTTGTTGTCATCATTATCATCCTCTGGGGTCTGGCTGTGAAACAGTCGTCGTCGTTGTCGTCATTATCATTATCATCCTCTGGGGGCTGGCTGTGAAACAGTCGTCGTCGTTGTCGTCATTATCATTATCATCCTCTGGGGGCTGGCTGTGAAACAGTCGTCGTCGTTGTCGTCATTATCATTATCATCCTCTGGGGGCTGGCTGTGAAACAGTCGTCATCGTTGTCGTCATTATCATTATCATCCTCTGGGGGCTGGCTGTGAAACAGTCATCGTTGTTGTCGTCATTATCATCCTCTGGGGTCTGGCTGTGAAACAGTTGTCGTTGTCGTCATTATCATTATCATCCTCTGAGCTGAACTGGGTCAGGCTTTGAAACAGTTGTTGTTGTTGTCGTCATTATCATCCTCTGGGATCTGGCTTTGAAACAGTCGTTGTTGTTGTCGTCATTATGATTATCATCATCTGGGTTCTGGCTGTGAAAGTCGTCGTTGTTGTCATCATTATCATTATCATCCTCTGGGATCTGGCTGTGAAACAGTCGTTGTTGTTGTCGTCATTATCATTATCATCCTCTGGGGTCTGGCTGTGAAACAGTCGTCATTGTTGTCGTCATTATCATTATCATCCTCTGGGGGCTGGCTGTGAAACAGTCGTCGTTGTTGTCGTCATTATCATCCTCTGGGGTCTGGCTGTGAAACAGTCGTTGTTGTTGTCGTCATTATCATTATCATCCTCTGGGGTCTGGCTGTGAAACAGTCGTCGTTGTTGTCGTCATTATCATTATCATCCTCTGGGGTCTGGCTGTGAAACAGTCATTGTTGTTGTCATTATCATTATCATCCTCTGGGGTCTGGCTGTGAAACAGTCATCGTTGTCGTCATTATCATTATCAACCTCTGGGCTGAACTGGGTCTGGCTTTGAAACAGTCATTGTTGTTGTCGTCATTATCATCCTCTGGGATCTGGCTGTGAAACAGTCGTCGTTGTTGTCGTCATTATTATTATCCTCTGGGGGCTGGCTGTGAAACAGTCGTCATTGTTGTCGTCATTATCATTATCATCCTCTGGGGTCTGGCTGTGAAACAGTCGTCGTTGTTGTCGTCATTATCATTATCATCCTCTGGGGTCTGGCTGTGAAACAGTCATCGTTGTTGTCGTCATTATCATTATCATCCTCTGGGGTCTGGCTGTGAAACAGTCGTCATTGTTGTCGTCATTATCATTATCATCCTCTGGGATCTGGCTGTGAAACAGTCATCGTTGTTGTTGTCGTCATTATCATTATGATCCTCTGGGGGCTGGCTGTGAAACAGTCGTCATTGTTGTCGTCATTATCATCCTCTGGGATCTGGCTGTGAATCAGTCGTCGTTGTTGTTATCATTATCATCCTCTGGGGTCTGGTTGTGAACCAGCTGTTGTTGTTGTCGTCATTATCATTATCATCCTCTGGGGGCTGAACTGGGTCTGGCTGTGAAACAATCATTGTTGTTGTCATCATCATCATTATCGTCATCAACAAATCATCATCATCATCCTCTTCTTCTGGGAGCTGAACTGGGTCTGGCTGTGAAACCATCATTATCATCATGATCCTGATTGTTATTATCATTATCCTCCTTGTCAGGGGCAAGACACTCTCCAGTATCATCAAAGTCTAACCAATCCAGTCAGGACAGCAGTTGCCTTACTCTGCTGTTCCGATGGTCATAGTTGGACATGACTGGCGATCATACTTCTTCTGCGTTTGTGGGCTGCAACTCCCACATTCACTCGTATGCACACGAGTGGGCTTTTACGTGTATGACCGTTTTTACCACGCCATGTAGGCAGCCATACTCTGTTTTCAGGGGTGTGCATGCTGGGTATGTTCTTGTTTCCATAACCCACCGAACGCTGACATGGATTACAGGATCTTTAACGTGCGTATTTGATCTTCTGCTTGCATATACACACGAAGGGGGTTCAGGCACTAGCAGGTCTGCACATATGTTGACCTGGGAGATCGTAAAAAATCTCCACCCTTTACCCATCAGGCGCCATCTAACCGTGATTCGAACCCAGGACCCTCAGACTGACAGTCCAACGCTTTAACCACTCGGCTATTGCGCCCGTCACTGGCGATCATACAAACCTCACCTCAAAATCAGTTGCCTCCGAGACCAGCGACATCTGTGAGCCGCAGCCAGCATAAAGGGGCGTGGCCTCGACAGGTGACAACAGCTGGGGTGGGGGTTCACCTGCCCCCTCCTCCTCCTCACTCGTCTTCAGCAGCTCGGTAAAGTCAATGCCAGACTTGGACAGTTCGTCATACGTTCCCATGCCCACTGCTCTGCCCTGAGGGAGAGGGGAAAATTACAGACATAGTCTTTTTTGTTTGTTTGTTTGGCAAGTATGTAGCAATTTGTTCATAGATACTGGCAAGTATCTAGCAATTTGTTTACATACAGAAGTTTTGTTTAATGATAGTCTGAGTTATATACAGACATTTTGTTGAATGATATAGTCTGATTTAAAGAATTTTGATAATACTAATACAGTCAGTCATACATGTAATATGACCCTGTACAACTTTGACTAATAGGATTTGGATATGACTGTTTCAAAGTACACTTCAGGTTATAACTCACACATCTTTCATGCACTTTGGTTGGTTTTACCCTTCATTGTTGTGACGATAAACCTTTACATATGGTTTCCAGGACAAACAAATATTCAATTCTCACTGTGCTTGTAATTCTTCACAACCGTCTTGCTTTCAGACTATTTTAACTCTCTCCATACGAACGGCGAAAGAGACGACGTTAACAGCGTTTCACCCCAATTACCATCATCAAAATATTGCAAGCGGAAGGCTCTTATACTGAAGAGGTGAATGCTGACAAAGAATACCACAATTCTGATGACGGAAGCTAAAGGTTGGGTCATTCAGACACCCACTGGACATCCGAGGGGTCTGTGTAGAGGAGAAGAGAGGACTGGCCGTACTGAGTGAGTTAAGCCCCAAATTTAGAAGCAGACAGTAGAAGACACGCCCCCCTTTACACCCACCCACTCCACACACACACACCTCTTTCAGGATCAGAATACTGTCGGCAGAAGTCAGGTACTGCAGCTGATGAGTCACCAGAATCCTCGGCTTGTTTCTCAGTGCTCCCTGGATACACCTGTAATCAGCCATTTGTAATCAAAGCCTATGTCCAACTGGACTATGAAGCAAACTTTCAGAAATTTTTAACTTTAACAAGAAATTATCAGCAACATCTTTAAATATTCCTTTCTGGAATGCTAAGTGCAAAAAAGCTTTAACCCTTTGAACCCTGACCACCGCTTTACCGGTGGTGGAGAAAAATGACATTATGCCTGGCCACCGGTTGAGCGGTGCGTAAACACTTGTGTCGTGTTTTGCTATTGGTTGACTTATACTGAAGAGCCAATCAGAAAAACCGTAATATTCTGACGTCAGAGAACGTAGTACCAACATGGCCGCGCCTTTTCACTGTGTTTTGTGTATGTGCTTTGGATAAAAAAGATCGATTTCAAAAGTCAACCAATAGCAAAACACAACACAAGTGTTTACGTACCGCTCAACCAGCGGCTAGGCATTATGTCATTTTTCTCTACCACTGGTAAAGCGGTGGTCAGGGCACTCTTTTTATATCTGCCGTAACACATTAAATACCAATTATTTGCAAATTTTGGCTCAGGAGCTCAGGCAGAAGGGTTAAAATTGCTCAGGAACTCAGGACTCAAAGAGTTAAAAGCTTCACAGTAAAAAAAGTATAATTATGTGTATTTGAAAGTTGTCCTACAAAGTACCATGTGACACGTCTACTCTTTCAGTTTCCATTACATTTGATGTGAACGTGTAAACTAATGACATAATTTGCCTTTAATATTAACACACTGTAATGAAATACATGAACTACATACACTTTCCCTGGGAGCCAACCAGTGCTGTCCCTTACTTCTGAAAGATGTGGTGACCCATGAGTGCTGTCCCTTACTTCTGAAAGATGTGGTGACCCACAGTGAGTGCTGTCCCTTACTTCTGAAAGATGTGGTGACCCACAGTGAGTGCTGTCCCTTACTTCTGAAAGATGTGGTGACCCACAGTGAGTGCTGTCCCTTACTTCTGAAAGATGTGGTGACCCACAGTGAGTGCTGTCCCTTACTTCTGAAAGATGTGGTGACCCATGAGTGCTGTCCCTTACTTCTGAAAGATATAGTGACCCATGAGTGCTGTCCCTTACTTCTGAAAGATGTGGTGACCCATGAGTGCTGTCCCTTACTTCTGAAAGATGTGGTGACCCACAGTGAGTGCTGTCCCTTACTTCTGAAAGATGTGGTGACCCATGAGTGCTGTCCCTTACTTCTGAAAGATGTGGTGACCCATGAGTGCTGTCCCTTACTTCTGAAAGATGTGGTGACCCACAGTGAGTGCTGTCCCTTACTTCTGAAAGATGTGGTGACCCATGAGTGCTGTCCCTTACTTCTGAAAGAAGTGGTGACCCACAGTGAGTGCTGTCCCTTACTTCTGAAAGATGTGGTGACCCATGAGTGCTGTCCCTTACTTCTGAAAGATGTGGTGACCCTTGAGTGCTGTCCCTTACTTCTGAAAGATGTGGTGACCCACAGTGAGTGCTGTCCCTTACTTCTGAAAGATGTGGTGACCCATGAGTGCTGTCCCTTACTTCTGAAAGATGTGGTGACCCACAGCGGCGTCCACAGCACTGAGCGGGTCATCCAGCAGATACACATCAGCGTTGCTGTACAGTGCGCGTGCCAGGCTGACCCTTGCCCTCTGACCTCCACTCAGACTGACCCCACGGTCTCCTATCAGGGTGCTGTCCCCTTGAGGCATGATCTCCAAATCCTGAAAAAAAGACACTGCTGTGCTGGTTGTTTGGCGGGGTGAATGTGAGCTCTGTTGGAGACATTGAGACACACACAGACACAAACACACTAATTCACACACACAAGCACAAAATGCACAAGCTCATACGCCAGGCCCACATACAGACACAGACACAAACACAAACCACACACACAAACACTGCATACAATTGATACTGGTGTATGTTATTACTATAATCACAGACAGAGAAAAAGAGAAAGAGAGGGGGGGAAAGAGAAAAAGAAAACGAAGATATAGAGCTGAAGGCTGAAAGGTATGCCAGTCTTACCACAGCTGAAAGTGAAAAAAAAAAAATTTAAAAACAACAATAAAGAGATATGGAGATCAGAAGCGAGAAACGAAAGAATGAAAGACAGAAAGTACAGAAAATGAAAGAAAAAAAAATGTGGCAAAGAGCGCAATATCATCACTGTATCCTATCAATCATACCTTATACACACGTATTTGTGCATGTGTGTGTGTGTATTTGTGTATGACTAAAGCCGGACTGAATAACACAGGAAATGAATAATGAACGCTTAACGCCTGTTGTGCAAATAACAGTCACTGCAAAACATACAGTGCTTACACTCCAACCAAGGATATGTGCTATTTCAGTGTCTATATCGACAGGCACAACAGCCAAATGGTTAAAGCGTTGGACTTTCAATCTGAGGGTGCCGTGTTCGAATCACGGTTATGGCGCCTGGTAGGTAAAGGGTGAAGATTTTTCTGATCTCCCATGTCAACGTAAGTGCAGACCTGCTAGTGCCTGAACCCCCTTCATGTGTATACGCAAGCAGAAGATCAAATACGCATGTTAAAGATCCTGTAATCCATGTCAGCGTTTGGTGGGTTATGGAAACAAGAACATACACAGCATGCACACCCCCGAAAGCGGAGTATGGCTGCCTACATGGCGGGGTAAAAACGGTCACACACGTAAAAGCCCACTAGCGTATATACGACTGAACGTGGGAGTTGCAGCCAACGAACACAGCAGAAGAAGAAGAAGTGTCAATATCAATCAACAATACCTTTCTCAAAGCACTGGCCCACACCGCTTTGTCAAAGCGTCCCTTCTCGTAGACGGAACCAAACAGGATGTTTTGTCGCAGACTGCCGGAGAACACCCAGGCCTGCTGGGATACGTATGCGACCTTGCCCTTCACCGACACACTGCCCGCTGATGCCTGCAGCTCCCCGAGAAGTGCCATCAGCAGAGAGGACTGTAGGAAACACACAGAGGGAACACATTGTGATACATTTTGATGCAAGTCCAAAATGCCTTTTGATGGTTGTCCAAAAAGCACCATCTTCCACTGAAACAACACAGACACAACACACTTCAAAAATATCTATTTGGATGCAAGCACATTGTGATACATTTTGAAACAAGTCCAAATATAACTGGTTGTCCCAAAGGTACCATCTTCCACAGACACATCACTTTTTAAAAACATTTATTTAAATGTAATTTCTTGTTCATCAGGTACAGTCTTTTATGCACTGTGGTTGAAATTTTGTTGTCACTAAAGTTTATCATGATTTGAAAAGAGGATGGTCAATTCGTTCACAAATGAATAAATGATTTGTTTTGGTATGCTGTTTGCTACTGCCATGAGCTACACAGAAGCTGCTTCTTCTTCTGCGTTCACTCGTATGCACACGAGTGGGCTTTTACGTGTATGACCGTTTTTACCCCGCCATGTAGGCAGCCATACTCCATTTTCAGGGGTGTGCATGCTGGGTATGTCCTTGTTTCCATAACCCACCAAACGCTGACATGGATTACAGGATCTTTAACGTGCGTATTTGATCTTCTGCTTGCATATACACACGAAGGGGGTTCAGGCACTAGCAGGTCTGCACATATGTTGACCTGGGAGATCATAAAAATCTCCACCCTTTACCCACCAGGCGCCGTCACCGTGATTCGAACCCGGGACCCTCAGATTGACAGTCCAACGCTTTAACCACTCAGCTATTGCGCCCGTCGCTACACAGAAGCAAAATCACCCAATATTTTTTTCAGTTTACAACAGGCACTGGAAAGCAATCCAATCACTATTTTTTCTTTTACTTTAACCCCTAAACCGCCTATATGACAAGATAACCCATCAGCGCAAGCGTGTACGCTTCGCTGCCACAATGACAAGATAACTCGTCATCAAAATATTCCAACTTTTCCTTTGTTTGCATTGAGTTCGCTGACAAAAATACTGGTAGCTTTAGCCTGGGGAATCATTCTAGATTCTATTCATAGCTAGAAAACCCACTATGTCATGAGGCAGTCCTTTATTTGAACGTTTTGGTTGGGTTACTGCTGCAGTGTTTGTGCCTGGCTCCTCACTTGCTCAGCAAAATGTTGGACTCCATGCTCAAGAGATTCACAAAATCAACTAAGATTGCTTTCGTAAGTTGATGCTCAGAAATAATTAAAGTGTAAATTCTTAGGAGAAGATAGTGATGAACTTTAATCGGGTGATCTGACAGAAAATAAAGGGAGCAATTAAGAGACTGGCCAAGATAGGACTATCAGTGAGTGATGCCGGCTGTACAGCTATACCTGAGGACAGAAAGTGACTGAATTACTAGCAGGACACACTGTGTGCAACATTCTTGGTACTCAGCCAATGCAGTCTGATGAGAACTGGATAAGTGGCTGTGTGAGAGGGGTGAAGAGGAGGGGGGTGGAGACTGAGGGGATGTGGCCTCTCATCCATGTTATCACTTGGAGCAGTCACAATGCACTGTGGGTTGGGTTGTTTTTTTTGGCTTTTTTGTTGTTGTTGTTTTTTTGTTCTTTTTTTATTTCATTGTGGTTGTTCTAAGAATAATTTATGTGTAAAGGTATTATCCATTTCTCCAGAAAATATAGTGTAAATTACCTGACTAAAGTTTGTAATGAACAAGTTGAAAATGTGACAAAAAACAAAACACTGATTTCAAAACAACAGCATGTCATTGTTTTTTTTGTTTGTTTGTTTGTTTCTTTGTTTGTTTTGGGGTGTTTTTTTTGCTTATTTGTTTTAGATTTTTTTTTTTTTTTTTTTTTTTTTGGTTTATGATTTAGAAGTACCCTTACAAACTGTTACCATACTGTAATACATGTACTGCAATTACAAAATGTCATGAGTTGTCTTTTTGCTGTATTAATGTAGTATGAAAATATTATGGTGATGATGTTGAAAAAAAAACAAAAAACACACACACAATAAGAACCTCGCTCAAGAGGAAAAGAAAGTGAAAACAAGAACTGTGTCGTCGTTCTCACCTTCCCCGCCCCAACAGGTCCAATCACGGCCAGGAGTTGTCCTGCCTTGACAGTGGCCGAGATCTGATCCAGAGTGTTCTGCTCCACTTCCTGTGTGGTGTGTCATCAATGCGTCATTTTCATAACAATGATAATAATGGATACTCAAATAGTGGAGTGATGGCCTAGAGGTAACGCGTCCGCCTAGGAAGCGAGAGAATCTGAGTGCGCTGGTTCGAATCACGGCTCGGCCGCCGATATTTTCTCCCCCTCCACTAGACCTTGAGTGGTGGTCTGGACGCTAGTCATTCGGATGAGACGATAAACCGAGGTCCCGTGTGCAGCATGCACTTAGCGCACGTAAAAGAACCCACGGCAACAAAAGGGTTGTTCCTGGTAAAATTCTGTAGAAAAATCCACTTGGATAGGAAAAACAAATCAAACTGCACGCAGGAAATAATACAAAAAAATGGGTGGCGCTGTAGTGTAGCGACGCACTCTCCCCAGGGAGAGCAGCCCAAATTTCACACAGAGAAATCTGTTGTGATAAAAAGAAATACAAATACAAATAGCACACTATCCCAGAAATCTGCTCTAGGTGCTTTATAAAAAACACTTTTGTTTATGTAACACATAATATTACATTTTCATGCACTGGGGTCACAGTTTTAGCAGACATCAAAGCCTCATCCACATAAGCTACACATCTGTTTTAACTCTTTTGGTGCCATGGGCGACTTTTAGTGACCTGAGTTTTCACTACCAGATGACTTTAATCAACATCAAGGGGTCATGTGGTTTGGTTTGGTTTTTCCTGCTGCCTGATCATCTGCACTGTTTTAAGGAAACTACTCCCACGCCACTCATTCCGACCCCCCCATACACAGCCCAGTCCCCCATACACAGCCGAACCCCCCATACACAGCCGTCCCCCATACACAGCTGAGTCCCCCATACACAGCCGAGCCCCCCATACACAGCCAAGTCCCCTATACACAGCCATCCCCTATACACAGCCAAGTCCCCCATACATACACAGCCATCCCCTATACACAGCCAAGTCCCCCATACATACACAGCCATCCCCTATACACAGCCGAGTCCCCCACACACAGCCGAGTCCCCCATACACAGCCGTCCCCCCACAGCCAAGTCCCCCCCCACAGCCAAGTCCCCCATACACAGCCAAGTCCCCCATACATACACAGCCGTCCCCCCACAACCAAGTCCCCCCACAGCCAAGTCCCCCACACACAGCCAAGTCCCCCATACATACACAGCCAAGTCCCCCATACACAGCCAAGTCTCCCATACACAGCCAAGTCTCCCATACATACACAGCCAAGTCCCCCATACACAGCCAAGTCCCCCATACATGCACAGCCAAGTCCCCCATACACAGCCAAGTCCCCCATACATACACAGCCAAGTCCCCCATACATACACAGCCAAGTCCCCCATACATACACAGCCAAGTCCCCCATACATACACAGCCAAGTCCCCTATACACAGCCAAGTCCCCCATACATACACAGCCAAGTCCCCCATACATACACAGCCAACTCCCCTATACACAGCCAAGTCCCCCATACACAGCCAAGTCCCCCATACATACACAGCCAAGTCCCCCATACATACACAGCTGAGCCCCCCATACACAGCCAAGTCCCCTATACACAGCCAAGTCCCATACACAGCCAAGTCCCCTATACACAGCCGAGTCTCCTATACACAGCCGAGTCTCCTATACACAGCCATGTCCCCTATACACAGCCGTTCCCCAACACAGCCACACTCGAGGGGCCATCTTAAATGGAATGGTTTTCACATTGTAACAAACCTTGACAGGTGCAGACAACTTTCCCACACAATTGGAAACTGAATAACCACCCCCCTTGACTGAGTTTGAAGTGAAAAAGTCCACTGCACGGTTCTGACACTAACCGAATCAAATGATTGCGAGCATCAAGTCTTAAATATTTGGTGCTTGGAGTAAAAACAAAACCATGTGGTGGAGGCTGGGGGAGGGAGTGGGGGGGGGCTGCCTTACATATATATAGACCCAAGGCACTGATTTATTTTTAAAAAACATTGATTTTTTTTTAAATACCACCAAAAAACAAATCAAATGAAATAAGAAATTCAAACATAAACTGTGATAAAGACAAGAATAAATAAATAAATAAGAAAATAGAATGGAACTCATTCAGCAAACTTGCCCAAGCAAGCACAAACCCCTCACACATACACAAGTTTCAAGATACATGCATGGTATCACTATATATGTACCATGTGTGTGGTACATGTGTGTGTGGTTGTGTATATGTGTGTGTGCATGAGTCTGCATGCACACATTCACGTAAATCATTACCTTCAGACTCAGTATTCTTGGGTTTTTTTAATTCCAAGTCTTTTGTGTGAATTGTCACTATTGTACAGCACCTGGGAAAGGTGCTGAATAATTCAACAAATATATGTATACATGAGGTAATAATACTATAAAATTCATGAAAACTGTATTTTGTTTTAAGAATCACAAAGTTCATGGTTTTGTGCATGTGTACGTGTGTGTGAGAGAGAGAAAGAGACAAAGAGAGAGAGAGAGACAGACAGAAAATGTGAACCGAAGTAGAAAATATAATGAAAAATCTTCTCAAAGAAAACATTAATGAAAAACTTCATAAAGTTCATGAAAAAGTTCATAAAATAAAATTTATTTCGAATGTCAGACCCCTGCCGGAGTCTGCACTAGTTGGGTCACGGTTAAGTATGTGTAAAGTAACATGTTTATCCTGTTGAGTATTTTGCTGGTTAAAATGGTCATACTCACAAGCATACATATACAGACCCCCCCCACCCCCTCCCCCGCTACACACACACACATGCATACACACGTGCACGCGCGCCACGCACGCATGCATGCAAACGCATGCACATTTACATACGCACACAAACCACATGCATACATGCACAACTACACACGCACACACACACAGTACCCACAGGGTTCCACTTGGCAGACAGGTTGTCAATGACGACCATGCAGTCGTCTGGCGCGGGTCGGTGATGGGAACACACCACTGATTCCTGTCTATGCTTCTCTGCCAGCAAGAGAAATTTCTGTAAAATAAAATAAGCATTAAAGTAACTGATGTCCCACTTTTAACACAGGCTTATCTTTTCTAACGCAAATAATGAAACATACTGTTTTAAAACAATATATACTTAAAAAAAAACAGAAAACATGTTTTAAAACAAATTTTTAAAATATATACATATATATACAACATTTTTCAAAACAATAAAACAGAAAACCTAAGGCTTGACATAGTCAAGTTACCTTTTACTAAAATCATTCAAATATGAACTGGTGGTGTTTTATTTCCCCAAGATTCTAAACTTTAAACATATGTATTCACTTCACTCTATAACGTGTCAATTCTCATTAGATGTATGAACAGAGAGTTTATAAGGAGTTAAGAAATTAATACATTATAACTTAAAAGCTTTGTGGATGCAAAGCATCCTTTTCTATTCTCAATGCTAGCAACTAAGTTTTATATAAATCTGGCAGATTTAACAAAAAGCTAATGCAACTTCACACAATCAGACAAGCAAATGATTTCTAAGTTTTCTAAGAGTAAAAAAAAAATTGTTAAAATCCACACAATGGGTTTCCACAAATGATCTTGGCAGTGCTACATTGCTTAAAGTTAAGAATGTTCTTCCTATATCAATAGCAAGGATTTTTGAAAATTCTCAATGTTAGCGAACTTAGTACTGCTAAAATCACCAAAGCAATCCAGCCTGGAAGCCAGCCATTGATACCATGCAGAAAAAACCCTAAACACAGATTCTCAATACTATCTTTGCACTATTGATATTCATAACACCATCTCTGAACGTAAGACAGGATTTTTTCCCCAAATCTACATATAATATACAGAAATTGCCCTCTTTGGTGCAGAAAAAAAGTTGTAAGTAAGCCTGTGGCTGCAATTAACTTTCCAAGGGGGATAAATGTCTTCTTTGTTTCAAGCAAGAAATACACCAAAACAACAGTAAATAATCATGAAGTGAAAACTCCCCATATAATGGACTAAGCGCCTCACATGAACATACACAATAGTGCATTACACTGCACAACAGCACAGGACACTGAAAAGAAAAGCAAAATCTACATACAGCAAGACAATACTACAATTTGCAAATATGAATTATCACATTAAAAACACACAAACAAAAAAAAAGAGGGGGAAAAGGCACAAATATGCCCAACACACACACACAATCAACACCTATCCACAAAGTGACAAACAGACCACTACACGGAAGGAGGAATTTTTTGTTTAATGTCCCGTCACACATATCGGTGACTGAAGACATTTTGTTAAAGTATTTATGAATACATCTGAGTATTATCGGTTAGAAGGGGTGGGAGATGTGGATGAATGGAGGGTTTGGGGAAACTGGGCAAATGAGGGTAAAAATGTGGGTGAAATTTGGAAGAAAAACAAAACAAAACAAAAAAACCCTCTAAATACAGTTACAGGAAATTACTTAAAGTCGTTAAACTGACAAGCGAAACAACTGACAATGAATGCAAAAAGTCAAAAACGTCAATGTTCTCAGTCACTTGTGAAGACACACTTTCGTGTATAAAAGGCTTCATCAAGCTACAGTGAAAAATTATATGCTCAATTGTCAGGTTACTAAAGACCACTACATGAAGACTTCAATGGGGGTGTTGGGGAGATCAGGGTGGATGGGGCACAAGACGCATGCAGAGGGTGGGAAGAGACCAACGACAATTCTCTGTCACATCTAAATGCCATTTTTGAACAGGTACATTTTAACTCTTTCCATACGAACGGCGAAAGAGACGACGTTAGCAGCGTTTCACCCTAATCACCATCATCAAAATATTGCAAGCGGAATGCTCTTGTACTGAAGACGTGAATGTTGACAAAGAATACCACAGTTCTGACGACGGAAGCTAAAGGTTGGGTCATTCAGACACCCACTGGACATCCGAGGGGTCTGTGTAGAGGAGAAGAGAGGACTGGCCGAACTGAGTGAGTTAAATTTTGTATTGAAAGAGCACAGAACTAGCGAGTTACAGAGATACGGAGGAAGAGAATTCCAGACAGAAGACCCTTGATCATACTGAAAAGCCCTTTGACCAAACACACTATGGTGCTGCTGTTCACTTAAAGGAAGAAAAGCATGTTACCCCATGACAGAGACAGCAGTAACATGGCACGACAAAGTCGGGTTTGTGATTAACTCATGCTACACTGCCCGATGACTTCCTTCATTATACTCTCAGACTCTGTACTGGCCGTTTGTTTATGTTACAAGAAAAATATCTATTAAAAAAAAAACAAAAAAACCAGAATGCAATTACATACAGCTGTGAAATTTTGTGATGATATAAAGAATAGAATGAACTAACATTTTCCAAAGTTTCAAAGCACTCACTTAATTATTGACTGATTTATCATATTTTGAAAAAAATCTGTTTTTCACAACCAGTATGAAGGGGGCGAGTTTTCTCACATTACAGAAATTTTACAAATGTGGTCTTTTGTAACCACAGACCCATCCTGATTATAGCAATTGAATGGGCAAATGCGCATGCACAGTGGATATCCACTATAGGCAGTTTGCATTCAACTTTGAGCCACAGTTCTTGCCGAAGTTGACGGAGACGCCACCTTGTCAAGTGAGCGAGCAAGAAGGGTGACTGTACGCTCGCATGTATTGTACCCAAACAAAGACATTTTCAGCCACAATAAAAGTACAGGTGCACTTTTGGGTGACTGTAAAACAGAGCTGTACCGTTTAGTTTCACACAAAACCATTAACACATGAACTACGAGTTTTTAAACTCGCGGTATGCTATAGCATACCACAGTAACAAAGCGTTGTGTGCATCAGGTACGCTATAGCGTACCTTAGTTTAGAAAGAGTTTAGGATGGGAGGTAATTTTCATTAAAGCCTTAGACATATGATCTTTGGATCCCGTTAGAGTCTCATTACATATATAACTTGACTCAAAATCAGTTATTGGTCAGCAACCGAAGGAATAATTAATCCTGTTCTCAATACACACATAGCATGCCTCTAAATCACAGATCTGCTATTAAAATAATAAAATTAAAACTACACACACAAAAAAACCAACATGACCATTTTCATCTTAAGTTCTGCTACATACAAAAAATATGCAGAGACTGGCAAACCAAAACGTGCAGAATATGTGCTGTTTTTCTTGTTTTCACTGTTGTTCCTTTTATCACAGTATGCACAGGTGTGAGAGTGCCCCGAGATCAACAGATTTATCAATACAGTATTCTATCATTCTAAGGTATTCTGCAACAACATTTAATTAATAAAGCACAGCTGTTGCATGAAAAAAATTTTTTTTTAAAGCACATTAAAATTTCCACACTGAACATCAAGCAGCTGCTACTCAGCCCATCCGGTCAGCCGTAATACAGGTGAATAACAGGTAGTAAATAAAAGGTGTACAGGTGAATAACAGGTGTACAGGTAAGTAACAGGTGTACAAGTAGATAACAAGTATACAGGTAAATAGCAGGCACACAGGAACAGAGCCATCACCTCAATTTAGGAAAAAAAATATACGAAAGTTACAGAGGATCTTGGCAAAAAGAAAAAAAAAATCTGTACATTTCTTATGAGAGAGAGAGAGAATGTGTGCATGTGTGTCTGCAAACATGCATGCGCTTAATGTATGTTGTGCGCATGCGCACGCATGTGTGTTCATGAAAACATGCATGCATGTGCATGCATATGCTTGTGTGTGGAGTTGAGGTATGACATATGTGTGAGTTGCGAGTGACGTCACAACGTTTGAAAACAAGTTTGTATTTTCAGTATTTGTCATGCTCCTGTATTCTATTCATACAAAAAGTATTGTCAAACACCCTTTGGTGTTTATAAATATATACATTTGGATTTTTTGCCCTCTTCTGTCTTCACATTCTGTTGCTATTTTGTACTGTTGTTTTATACATGCCTATCTATATGGATTTCTTGTGAGGTGCTTAACCGGCCCATTATATGTGGACTCTGTGCTATATAGGCATTATATTTTATTGTCATTATTATCAAACCACCCTGGTACACTTGGTAATAAAGACATATTCTATTTTATTTTGACAGGCCTTAGGCATTATATTTTATTGTCATTATTATCAAACCACCCTGGTACACTTGGTAATAAAGACATATTCTATTTTATTTTGACAGGCCTTAGGCATTATATTTTATTGTCATTATTATCAAAGCACCCCGGTACACTTGGTAATAAAGACATTCTATTTTATTTTCACAGACCTTCTCCTCCCTCTGACAGACTCATTCTCTGGATGTAGGTTTCTGTGTGTGTGTGTGTGTGTGTGTGTGTGTGTGTGTGTGTGTGTGTTTGTGTGTGATGTGTGTGTGTGTGATGTGTGTGTGTGTGTGTGATGCATGTGTGTGTGTGATGTGTGTGTGTGTGTGTGTGTGTGTGTGTGTGTGGGACAGTGGGAGGTTGCGTGTGTTTGTGCATGAGTGTGTCTATGTGAGGGGTCAGGGGGTTGGGGTCAGTGGGGGATATGGATCAGGTGAGAAGAGGGTAGGGTGACAGTGTACAGGTGTTTGTGTGACCGACACTAACCTCACACGCAGAATTGGCAATGTCTGTACACAAAGGGACATGGATGGAGATCTTATCATCTTTGCTGGTTTCTTTTTCTGAATGTTCTGGCTTTTCTTTACATTTTATATATGTGTGTGGAGCCAAAATATATCCATCTGGGAATAATGCTGTATAAGAATTATCCATCAGTAACAGCATCATTTCCTATAGTAAATTATAAGCATCAGTATTCAATTCACGACTCAGGAAGTAAGTGGAAGAATACAAAACTGCAACCAGAACATACACGAGAGTTGCAAATGCAAAGAAAGACCAGAAAAAGTAACAACTGTTCACCTGAGCAATACACAAACTCAGTGTGCATAAATATACACTCATGTATGCCCACCACACACACACATGCATCAACTACAAAAACCCAACATAAGCTATCTTGAAAACGTTCCAAATTTCCAACCCAACAAAAATCCACTCAGACCCTCGTCAAACTCTCCAATCCGTCTCACCTGTACTCTGGCCGATGCTACACAGAACTCAGAAAAGCGGCTGACGCCCTCAAAGACACACCCTACGCCGTTATAGGCCAGGAGGAACATGAAGGAGAGGGCGATGTAGAGGGGGGCGGCCCTCACGGTGCCCCCCAGACACACGTGCATCACCACCACCGCGTAGCTCAGAACACGGTGCGCGAACAGCCACACGCTGGAGGTGAATGCATTGATGCGCTTTTTGGCCCACACATACTTCAGTTCCGACCTGAAAACGAGTTGTCCCTGACAACAGCTCTGGGCTGTTCAGGCTTCATTTCTAAAAACATGTCATCTGAGACAACAGGAGGAAGGTGGCAGAATGGTTTAGACGCTCACAGTGTCCGTGAGGGTCTGGGTTTGAATCCCACTCTCGCCCTTTCTTCCAAGTTTGACTGGAAAATCAAACTGAGCGTCTAGTCTTTCGGCTGAGATGATAAAGCGAGTTCCCATGTGCAGCAGGCACGTGGCGCACTTAAAGAGAACCCATGGCAACTTGAAGTGTTGTCCCTGGCAAAATTCTGTAAAAGAAATCCACTGATAGGTACACAAATACATAAGCATGCACTCGAGGCCTGACAAAGCACGTTGGGTTATGCTGCTGTCAGGCATCTGCCTAGCAGATGTGGTGTAGCGTTTATTGATTTGCCAAAACACAGTGACGCCACCTTGAGAAACAATAATAGAGTGTACAGGCTTATCTGTGACAATACCAGTGGACTGTCATGCCTGAACTGATTGTACTGTGATGATGATGTCGGCTGAATGTCTGGTACAAGTGTAAATTGCTTTGTGATAAAAACATCAAAAGCCCTCAAAAGGTTTGGAAAATTATTTCACCGTTTTCACAATCCAGTTTCCTAATTCTTGCTGAACCAGACATCAACCTACACGATCAATAAAAATTATTACTTCCATTGCTTTCATTTATTTTTGTTGATTTCATGCTTTTGTCAAGCACTGTTCTGAGAACATCATTTTTATACCAAAAAATGTTTATTCCCAGAACACCATCAACAATTACAGGCAGTGTTGTTTCGTTTTTAAACATTATCAAAGTATAATTTACAAAGATACATTTGTTGCTATGTGTTTAATTGTTAATTGTTGCTTACAGTCCAGCCAACTATACAATGCCGTATCAGGACTGTCAAACCATACAAATGCTCAACTGCGTCAACACAAAACTGTCACACACATACACACACACACACACAAACCTATAAGATAAAACCTACAAAACACAGTTCAAGACAAATTATCCTAACCATTCTGCTCCTAGCAGCAAATAAGACTAGGCCATGCTGAGGACACAAGCCATTTCACTCAATTCATCATCCCCAGATTACAAAAAAAAAAAGTATAAAAAAAAACAGAAAAACAACAACTTCAAAGCCCAACAAAAAATACATAAAAAGGCCATATAAGCAAATAACACTGCAGAATAGGCAGCTAGTGCCCATTCCAGTGTTTACAATTCCACTACCTAACTGCCAGAGCAACAGAGCAGAGACAGTACATCAGTGACTGGAAAAAAGAAATAAGTGTTAAGGCTTCCTCGAAAAAAAGAAAGAGGAACAGACTGGGAAGGCAGAAAGAGAAGACCAACAGTGAAGAAAGAAAGAAGGTAGAAACAAAGTGCTACATGTTTATGTGGATTCCTTATGCATATTTATTTAAAACTATTCAACGTGCTTTTCCAGCAGTTTTATCATGTAACTTTTTCCCCTCAGTTGGATACTTTGTCTTTAAAAAAAAAACCCACTTTCTGCTGGTTTTTTGTGCAAGTCACACTAAATGTTCACAATTTTCTTTCTCTCTCTCCCCCCCACACACACACTCTCTCTCTCCCTCTCACAGGAGTGGATGAAAAAATACAGGAGACCTACCATCAGCATGCTAATCAATCAACCCTAAAAACATTTCAAGAGAAACATCCTTAAAAAAAAAAAAAGAACACAGAATAGAACAATGCCAGGGGGGGAAAATCACTTCTTTACCAGAAAAACTCTTCCACAGAAAAATTTAAAACATTCACTTTTCGATGGTTCCTTGTCTGAAGACCCCCTCCCCCTCCTCTCCTATGCGATAACACTCAAATGGAAAAATCTATACTCTAACAAAATGTCTATAATCACCAGCATGTGTGATGGAACATCAACTCATTGGAGATGCACCGGCACTTCGGTACCGGCGCTCCGCCTGCTCAGAGTGACGTGCCGTAGTGTAGGATTCGACAGATCGCGGAATTTTTTTTCATACACTCAGCAGTGTTCAATTAAAGGGAAACTAATCAGGCTGTCTTGAGGGATTAGTCTAGGAAAAACTGAGTTATTTCCCCTTGACCGTTAACCGGGTGAATGGCTTTTTTTCTAGACTTTTCTGTACTCAGTCAGAGGTCGACCTTTACATAACCAAAATGGCGGCGAGGTGAACGTACTCCCTGCGTGAGACTGTCGAAACTGTGACAGGAGGAGGATCAGATTTTGAACGTGACCTCCTTGACACTGGTGACAAATTCTCTGATGATTTTTCTGATGATGATGACATTCAGTTAGTACCAGATGATGATTTTGAAAGTGACAACAAAACTTTGCTGACCGACCCCTACGACGCTGAGACAGAAATCGACAGTGACACTTGTTCAGCGTGTCATAACTGGCACCATGAGATCCACTCCAATCCTGAAGATGGAGGAGACCACTGGGCTACAGTCATTGGAGGACAGAAGGGACACAAAGATCCTCGTCCAGGCAGCAAAATTCAAACACCTTGAAAACCATCCAATGAACGACAGAATGAGCAGACCCACCAAGAGCCAGCTCAAAAGAGGCAGCTTCATCCACCAGTCTTGAAAGACAAACCCCAGTCTTGATGGAACACAAAGCAAAACCTATCCCGGCAAATGTCACCCATCCATCTTGGAAGAGGCAGGTGTTCCCAACAGTCATCACCAGCATTCCCAGAGTGGAGAAGAGAGGAACACAGTCAGACACCCAAAGGAAGGCCCTGGCCATGGAGTACATCTGCAACCAGTACCCCCAGGAAGACTGGACCCATGTCTTTACAGATAGCTCCGCCACAGAAGCAAAGAGGAATGGTGGAGCTGGAATCTTCCTCCAATACAAAGAGAAAGTGGTGATACAATGGGTACCAGCACACTGTGGCATCAGAGGCAACGAAAAAGCAGACATTCTGGCAAAAGACAGTGCACAGAAGGAGCAGGCCAACAAACTGGTGTCATACGATGAAATCAAGACAATCATCAAGGCACAGCAAGGAATAAAGTGGTGCCTCCAGCATCCCAAATATAACCCAGAAGACAGATACCATTTGCTGGAACGACGGGAACAGGTCAAGATCTTCCGCCTGAGGACTGGACACAACCGCCTGCTCCACCACATGCACACAAAATTTGGCATTGGACAGAGTGGAGAGTGCTCTTGTGGTGAGGGACCAATAACAACCGATCACATCCTTCAAGACTAGGACGCATGCAGCATCCAGGAGGAAGTACTGGCCAACACCGACAGCAGTGGAAGCCAAACTGTACGGCACCCTGGTGGAACTGCGATGGACGGCAGCCTTCACTGAGGACACCGGGCTGCTCATCTAATGGGAGGCGAATGAGGAAGAAGTAGTGATGGCCATACTGCAAGACAAGCTGACTTGATGACTGTAGATATTGACGATGAGGAACAAGAGTACTTGTGTGAGTGGGTAAAAGACCTGACAAACTTCCCACTGGCTGCACCTTTCACTGGGACCCCAGGACTCTCACTGACTTTTCATACACACCCACTCCTGTTGAGGTGAGTGTGTTTACAATTTGATACTTTGCTAATTTATTTCTTGTGTAAATAATATTGATTTTTACAATTTTTAATGAATAATTTGTATAGATTAATGTAAAATTATCATTTTCTGTGTGTGCACTTATTAAATTGTGTGTGGGGGGGGTGTCTGTGCAATGGGTGTGTCAGTGTATTAAGCATGGGCGTGTCTGTGCGTGTGTGTTATTTATACTGTCACTTCTGAATTATTATGCATGTATATATGCTGTGTAATATTATTGATGTTTATTTTGCATTTGATTTGTTTTGTTTTGGTTTGTTTTTTTTGCCCTTTTTTTGCAATACATGCAAAAGCTTTTCTTCTTTTTTTTTCTTCTTTTTTTCTTATGGCAGCATTGTCTGTTACAGAAATTCAAAACACTTTACACGCATGAGGAGGAGATCTGCCAGACACAGGAGCAGACATGGGGAGACTGAGGCCAGGCAGTCACTGGCCTGCTAACATTCCACCCACCAAGGAGCAGCAGACCAGGAAAACACAGAGAGGGTGCAAGGTGTGTTACGCCAAACACAAAGCACAAGCAGCATCACGTCAAGAGATGAAAAAACAAAAAACAAAAAAAAAACAAAAAAAAACACATCATGTAAAACAGTGTAAAGTGCCCCTCTGTGCTGTTCCATGCTTTGAGGTGTTCCACACAATCAAGGACTACAGCAAATAATAATCTAGCTGCAGCAAAAATGTGTAAATAAGTTGTTTTTTTCCCCATTTTTTCCAGTGATGGATTTGTATGGTTTTGCTTTTTCTGTCTTTCCAGTGTTGTGATCTTCTATTTTACTTTTTTTTTTTTAACAGTTTGTTGTGCAACATTTGACTTCAAACTGATTCATGAGGATTAGGGAACCTCACTGTGTGAGAAAATCATCTTATGCTGCCTTGTGGATAAGCTGATGGATATGACATGCCTGGTGAGTACAGTATACCTATTTTAAAATTTGTTTTGTTTTTCAGTATTTAGTGACATAATTTAAAATATTAAAAAAAAAACATTCAGCAGCATTTAATGGGAAAACTGTTTTAAAATGTTAAAAGAAGAGATGGTAAACTTTTTAATGATATATAATTTGCATGTCTTTGTCTCTGTGTGAAAGTGTGTTGAATTTTTCAAATACGTCCTATTTGCCCGTCACAGTAAAACTACACACACTATTAAACTATGTCTCCATAGAGTTAACCAAAATTCATCATCATCGTCTGAAGAAAAGCAAGGTCAATAATTTATGCACAGTCTGTTTCATGGCGGCATGAAAAAAAACAGAACAGGCAGCAGAAGTGTGTGTGTGTGTGTTTATAATCTGAGAGTTACGAATGTGTGTTTGGCCGTATATGCCTATGTGTGTCTGTACATGTGCGTTTCTTGTGCAAGCGTGCATGCTTGCCAACATACACAAAACACTTTCTCACTTATATCCTTTGCCAAAAGATGGTTGCACTTTTTTTTCTTTTCTTTTTTTTTTTTTTAACCTGAAACCATGTAAAAGACAACATATGTTATCATATCCACCTTAACAAAACACATCTTTGTGTTTGTGATAAAAGTGAACAATTTCTCACTCTCTCCTCCTCTCCCCAGCCCCGTGTTAAATGTAGCTTTGTTTTGTTTCCGGCTTTTTTTTAAAAATACCTTCAAAAAATATGTAAAATGTTAATCCTCGTTAAAACTTGTTGAACTGCCAATAGTAATTAATGACGATTTTTATCTATCACATAACAAACAGACATGCATGCATACATACATACATATACATATATAAACGTTAGAAACTGAGTTTCTTCATTACAGATACCTATCCACTGAAGCCATACTTCCTCAAATGTACCACACACACGCACGCGCACGTACACATGCGCACACATACAGTCACACACAAAAAAAAGACAAAAAAAAAAAAAAAAAGACTGATTCAGTTGAAAAGAGGTTGGGAAGAAATTGGGCCGACACTTTAGAAGGAAAGGGAGAGTGTGCTTATGTGTAAAAAATAAATAAATAAATAAACAAGCAAAAAATAAAACAATCACATCAAAACGCTGAATAAGATAAAAAAAAAAAAAAAAAATTAAACCTATTACACTGGAGGGAGAAATACAATCCATACACGCCCTCCCACATGAGCCCAGATAACCTCTCACTAGACATGTACAAGGATTAATCTCTAAATCTCAAATAAAACATATTTCTTACAAATTTAAGTAGTATAAACCCTTCCCCTCTCTTTAACTCACTCCATACGAACGGCGAAAGAGACGACATTAACAGCGTTTCACCCCAATTACCATCATCAAAATATTGCAAGCGGAAGGCTCTTATACTGAAGACGTGAATGTTGACAAAGAATACCACAATTCTGACGACGGAAGCTAAAGGTTGGGTCATTCAGACACCCACTGGACATCCGAGGGGTCTGTGTAGAGGAGAAGAGAGGACTGGCCGTACTGAGTGAGTTAATACTCACACACTGGTACACAACATTTATATACATGTGTGCGCACACACACACACACACAGGGTGGTGGAGGAAAGAGAGTGGAAATTAATACACAGATAAAACAGTGACAAAACTAATGATCAAGAGTGAGCAGGAAGCAGGAAGAAAAAGAATTAAGAGGAGGGGGGAGGGCAGGGGAGGGCAGGGGAGGGAAGGAGGAGGAAGGGCGGGGGAGGGAAGAAGGAGGAGGAAGGGCAGGGGAGGGAAGGAGGAAGAGGAAGGGCAGGGGAGGGAAGGAGGAGGAAGGGCAGGGGAGGGAAGGAGGAGGAGGAAGGGCAGGGGAGGGAAGGAGGAGGAGGAGGAAGGGCAGGGGAGGGAAGGAGGAGGAGGATGAGGAAGGGCAGGGGAGGGAAGGAGGAGGAGGATGAGGAAGGGCAGGGGAGGGAAGGAGGAGGAAGGGCAGGGGAGGGAAGGAGGAGGAGGGAGGGGAGGGGAGGAGGAGGAGGAGGAAGGGCAGGGGAAGGGAGGAGGAGGAGGAAGGGCAGGGGAGGGGAGGAGGAGGAGGAGGAGGAAGGGGAGGGGAGGGAAGGAGGAGGAGGAAGGGCAGGGGAGGGAAGGAGGAGAAGGGCAGGGGAGGGAAGGAGGAGGAGGAAGGGCATGGGAGGGAAAGAGGAGGAAGGGCAGGGGAGGGGAGGAGGAGGAAGGGGAGGGGAGGGAAGGAGGAGGAAGGGCAGGGGAGGGGAGGAGGAGGAAGGGGAGGGGAGGGAAGGAGGAGGAGGAAGGGCAGGGGAGGGAAGGAGGAGGAAGGGCAGGGGAGGGGAGGAGGAGGAAGGGCAGGGGAGGGAAGGAGGAAGAGGAGGAAGGGCAGGGGAGGGGAGGAGGAGGAAGGGCAGGGGAGGAGGAGGAAGGGCAGGGGAGGGGAGGAGGAAGAGGAGGAAGGGCCGGGGAGGGAAGGAGGAAGAGGAGGAAGGGCAGGGGAGGGAAGGAGGAGGAGGAAGGGGAGGGGAGGGAAGGAGGAGGAGGAAGGGCCGGGGAGGGAAGGAGGAGGAAGAAGGGCAGGGGAGGGAAAGAGGAGGAAGGGCAGGGGAGGGAAGGAGGAGGAGGAGGAAGGGGAGGGGAGAGAAGGAGAAGGAGGAAGGGCAGGGGAGGGAAGGAGGAGGAAGGGCAGGGGAGGGAAGGAGGAGGAGGAAGGGCAGGGGAGGGAAGGAGGAGGAAGGGCAGGGGAGGGCAGAAGGAGGAGGAGGAAGGGCAGGGGAGGGAAGGAGGACCACCCAAAGCAACCAGAGTTGTCTCTGACAACATCCAGTGGGAAAAAAAAAATCCACTCTGACAGGTAAACAAACATACAAGCAGACAGGTGGGAAAATCCATTCTGACAGGCAAAACAAGCATACAAGCAGACAGGTGGGAAAATCCTCTCTGACAGGCAAAACAAGCATACAAGCTGACAGGTGGGAAAATCCTTTCCGACAGGTAAATATACATATACATGCAAACAGAGGGGTTGCGGGGGGAGGGGGGCCAGGGGGGTGGGCCAATATTTGCCCATTAGTTCCACCAACATGTCACAAGGCATTAAGACTGCATCCCCTGAGTCCTCCAAGACCTGAACAACTTTACCTGAAAAAGATGTCAACCAGACAGCTGCCGAACTCAACTCTATGATCAAGACTAACATGGCCCCGCTTGCTACACTTGCATCAAAAACTGACATAAGCTTACAGCTGGCCCAACACCAGATTAAGAACTCTTTGATCAATGTTTTTTCCAATGCAATGGGAATTAATTTACAGCATTTTCTTTAAAGGATTATGTCTCTCAAACTAGGAGGCAAGACTGCACTGGCTCTTAGTGCTGAAGACTTGGGGATGAGTTGCCCTTTGGGAACCATCCCAATTCTGACTGTCCTGAAGCCCTCTTGGCCGAGAGAGTGGGGATGTGATTTGGGCGAGACACTCTGCTCTATAATCAAATTCTAGCCCAGATAGTCAAGACAGCAGTTGCCTCCTCTGCTGTTGTGATGGTCACAGTCAGACACGACAGACTATCATACAACCAAGACTACTCACTCACTCACAGCAAAAATCTGGGAGGCCAATAAATTATTTTAAAAAAAGCATCTCCAGATTAATAATTGTCTACAGACAGCTGTGAGATTACAGGACTGCATCTCCAGTATTTTTGTGTTGTCGTTTTGTTTGTTTTTGATCCAGTCCCCCTTGTTGTGTCTGAGGCATTGCTTCATGTTGTTCATCACAAATCCCTATGTCAGCTGAACGATAAGCAACAATGCCAAATATCAAAAAGCCCTATACACTACCACATCCACCTCATCTGTTTGCAGTCCCAATGCCAGCAGCCCACAGGAGCCATCAAAATGTGGTTACCAAGAGGCCACTCACAAGTCGAGACCCTGCACCATTGCTAAGTCACTTTGAAGCCATTCAGCAGTGCCTGTTCTGATTCATCATATTCAGGGCACCAAATACTAAACTTCAGGATAACAGCAACAAAAGAAATCCTAAAACAATGTTTAATCTAACACACTGATCCACTAGTGCAGACTCCAGTAGGGTCCTGATTCCCTGTCCTGTGTAAAATACTGCTGTGACTAGTAGCCTCCCAAAATGCATTACCTCCCTTCTGTTCACATATGCAGCGCCCTCTTTGACAGAGAAGACCAGTGACGAAATGTGAAGGATCAACGTTGCAGTGAACATGATGCACAAGTGACCATTAAAACCAAAGATGATCTAAGCTCTGAAAAAACTGCCAGATGACAAACAGCTAACCCCTACTGCTCCAGCTTACCTGGAAACAACATCCTGTCTACCCCAAAGCAACCACTCTCACTGCTCCAGCTTACCTGGAAACAACATCCTGCCCCAAAGCAACCACTCTCACTGCTCCAGCTTACCTGGAAACAACATCCTGCCTACCCCAAAGCAACCACTCTCACTGCTCCAGCTTACCTGGAAACAACATCCTACCCCAAAGCAACCACTCTTACTGCTCCAGCTTACCTGGAAACAACATCCTGTCTACCCCAAAGCAACCACTCTCACTGCTCCAGCTTACCTGGAAACAACATCCTGCCTACCCCAAAGCAACCACTCTCACTGCTCCAGCTTACCTGGAAACAACATCCTGTCTACCCCACAGCCACCACCTCCCCACAACACCCAACACAGTCAGGCCTGTTGGTAGTTTAACGACCAACTGTTTGACGCTGTTCAAGTCAAGTTGTTCAGGTGCTGGTCATTCCGGAGATGCAGTCATCAGCGCCTCACAACACACAGGTAGAACAGCGCCCCACCTGTCCTCACCTGAATGCGCTGCGAGGCCACATGAATGGATGACAGAACCTCCATGGCCTCCATCATAATCATGACACAGGTACGGTGCATGTGGTTGCTGTACATGAGGGCCAGGAACACCAGGTGGGATCGAACCTGGGCCCCCAAAAGCAGGTAGGGAATAAGGATGCTGGAACTGGGCAGCCGGTCGCCCAGGTAATCAAAGAAGCAGCGGACCGTCTCCAGCCTCATCACTTGCCTCACGCACTGCACCTCCCCTCTGTCCCCACACCACGTCCACCCAGCCGTCCGTGTCGACAGGAATGGACATCACAACACAGACATCACAACGCAGACAGACATCACAACGCAGACATCACAACGCAGACAGACATCACAACACAGACATCACAACACAGACATCACAACACAGAGAGACATCACAACACAGACATCACAACACAGACATCACAACACAGACATCACAACACAGACATCACAACGCAGACAGACATCACAACGCAGACAGACATCACAACGCAGACAGACATCACAACACAGACAGACATCACAACACAGACATCACAACACAGACATCACAACACAGACAGACATCACAACACAGACAGACATCACAACACAGACAGACATCACAACACAGACAGACATCACAACACAGACATCACAACACAGACAGACATCACAACACAGACAGACATCACAACACAGACAGACATCACAACACAGACAGACATCACAACACAGACATCACAACACAGACAGACATCACAACACAGACATCACAACACAGACAGACATCACAACACAGACAGACATCACAACACAGACAGACAGACATCACAACACAGACATCACAACACAGACAGACATCACAACACAGACATCACAACACAGACATCACAACACAGACAGACATCACAACACAGACATCACAACACAGACAGACAGACATCACAACACAGACAGACATCACAACACAGACATCACAACGCAGACATCACAACACAGACAGACAGACATCACAACACAGACAGACAGACATCACAACACAGACATCACAACACAGACATCACAACACAGACAGACATCACAACACAGACATCACAACACAGACATCACAACACAGACAGACATCACAACACAGACAGACAGACATCACAACACAGACATCACAACACAGACATACAGACATCACAACACAGACAGACAGACATCACAACACAGACATCACAACACAGACATCACAACACAGACATACAGACATCACAACACAGACAGACATCACAACACAGACATCACAACACAGACATCACAACACAGACAGACATCACAACACAGACAGACATCACAACACAGACATCACAACACAGACAGACAGACATCACAACACAGACATCACAACACAGACAGACATCACAACACAGACAGACATCACACAACACAGACATCACAACACAGACAGACATCACAACACAGACAGACATCACAACACAGACATCACAACACAGACAGACATCACAACACAGACAGACATCACACAACACAGACATCACAACACAGACATACAGACATCACAACACAGACATACAGACATCACAACACAGACATCACAACACAGACAAACATCACAACACAGACATCACACAACACAGACAGACATCACACAACACAGACAGACAGACATCACAACACAGACAGATAGACATCACAACACAGACATCACAACACAGACAGACATCACAAACAGCAAACAAAACAAGAACAGACAAAACAAGGATGGACAACACAACGCAAACAAGAACAGACAAAACAACAGACACAAAAAGTGGACAAAACAGACAAGAACAGAGAACACAAACAACAAAATTGCACAAAACAAAACAAACAAGAGTAAACAACACAAACAACAGACAAAACACCACAAAACAAGAACAGATAAAAACAAACAAGAACATACAAAACAACAAACAAAAAGGACAAAACAACACAAAAAAAACCAAGATAAATCAATCTTTGGCCTGAAGGTTGTGGCAGAAACATGGGGTAAACATGTATGGATTAGCCTGCACTCTGCAATGCCTCCTGGGTGACAGGGGAGTTAACATTAGCAACAAGCAAACCAGAGCAAGCCAGAGCTTATATAATGTAAAAACAGTGCAGCACAGCATGTATGGATTAGCCTGCTCTTTGCAATGCCTCCTGGGTGACAGAGGAGCTAGTGCTGGCAACAAACAAACCAGAGTAAGCCAGAGCTTATATAACGCAAAAACAGTGCAGCACAGCATGTATGGATTAGCCTGCTCTTTGCAATGCCTCCTGGGTGACAGAGGAGCTAGTGCTGGCAACAAGCAAACCAGAGCAAGCCAGAGCTTATATAGCGCAAAAACAGTGCAGCACAGCATGTATGGATTAGCCTGCTCTTTGCAATGCCTCCTGGGTGACAGAGGAGCTAATGCTGGCAACAAGCAAACCAGAGCAAGCCAGAGCTTATATAGCGCAAAAACAGTGCAGCACAGCTTTCACAAATTGAGTCAAATCATGCGTCTTACAGTCCAGCTGCCATCAAGAGGCCATTTCAAGGCTGAATATACTCTGGTTCTCAAAACTAGTTCACACCCAAAAATGAAATACAGCTGCCTATTTTGCTGGGTTAGAATGGTCACACACGTAAAAAACCACTTGTACATATGAGTGAACATGGCTGCCTATATGGTGGGTAAGAAAAGTCATACACGTAAAAATCCCACTTGTACATATGAGTGAACATGAGTGTTGCAGCAACCCATTAATGCAGAAGAAGAAGAAAAACAGTCCAGGAGAAATGAAAATGACGTTAAAAACGCCAGTTTCATCCATGTTATCGCTCAGTCCAAGTAAAATTTAAATCAAATTTAAAATGTTTATTACCTTTCCAAGCTTTCACATTCAATCCAAGCCACATGCAATGCCTTCTGATTTTAAAAGTAATACCACTACAATAGGTGGATGTGTCCACGGTCATCAATAAAAGGCTCTCAAAATCTCTCGCTGCTTCTGTCTGCCTGTTTCTGTCTAATTCTTTCTCTTTATCACTCACACTCCATACCTCTTTCTCTGTCTTTCCATGTAAATTTTCATTTCATAAGAAATTTAATGTTTCAAATACTGCCAGCAAGTTAAAACTTTTAATTTCATGTGACAAGATCCCAAATTCTCATTTTTCATGTTGACATTCTGCTCAGAAAATTATCAGAAACTACCTTGAAATTTTAATGTTTACATAACAATCATCAGTGTACTAGATTTTCATTTATTTGTTTAGATTCCTAATTATAAAATTTTGCGTAGAAGTTTATCGTAAGTTAGCTTGAAATTTCAATCTCCTTAAAATTCAAGTATTCATTTCCCATTTATGAGTGCTGGATCATTTCTTCATTTCATGTTTCAATTATGCATAAGATTTAGGTTCATGACCCTCTTCTAGCAGTTCCAGTTGTAAGACATTCCTGATGTTATGTCCCTTAGGACACTAAAAATAAATTACACACACTTTTCGAATCAATTAGTTCTCAGACTGCTTTCGTAAATTTTCACAGACAGACTTGACACATTTACAGACTCCATACAAATTCGTTTTCTGTATGCTTGACTGTCATAAGTCAATTATGAAATTACATGCCAAATTTATTGATCATGCTTTGCTTTAAGTGCGTATGAAGACAGATCAGTTTCAGTTTCAGAAGCTCAAGAAGGCGTCACTGCGTTCGGACAAATCCATATACACTACACCACATCTGCCAAGCAGATGCCTGACCAGCAGCATAACCCAACGCGCTTAGTCAGGCCTTGAGAAAAAATAAATAAATAAAATAAATAAAAAATAAAATAAATAAGGGGTGAATAAATAACAGATAAATACATAAAAAAATTACTACTACCACTACTAATAATATGTATAAGGTGCAAAAACTGGATGAAGTCAACTATAAGCGTACATAAATAAATAAATAAATAATAATTATAATATAGTATGAAGACAGTGATAAGAAAACATATTGATGGCTGGTTCAACAAGGATGTTTTCTATCGTAGTTAAACCTATCAAAAACAACTTTTCTTAAATACATCATTCACAGTTATAAAAAAAATTTTAAAAAAAAAAAACAGTAAGCTCCACCAATACATAAATTAGAGTAGGTAGGTCTAATTGCGCACGATCCAGTAGAAGCAACCAGCTCAATGTGTATATTGTACAGATAACAGGATGTGTGATCAAATATAGCTCTTCCGCTTTTGAAAGCTTTCTCTGATTGGTTGCACCATCGCAACTGACAATTCTTCTACTACTCTTTTTCAACGTTTTTTTTCAACAGCTGAAATAGCAGGTGTCTGAGAAAGTAAATGGGAATGGGAAAGTCTAACTGGAAATGATGAATTTGGGTACATGATGACAATGAAAACAGAAGGTCTTGAATTTATTAGATGTAATATATTAATGGAACATCGCACCAGACTGTTGTGTTGGTTTTGATCATTCATGTACACACACACCCTACATCACACGCCAACACACCCTTTTTAGAGTGCAACATCGTTCGCAAATACGCTCATGTAAAAATACCCGATGGTAAAATTGCAAATGACACTATTTTGGAGATTCCTGTCAAAACTGACGCTCTAATCCGTCACACCAACATGCTTTTTAAATTCTCCCAGCACTGGTAATGCACACTTCATTCAACACATCCAGTCAAATCAGCTATTTTAAACTGTGTGTCAGAGTTCACGTCCTACTTGCTTGATTCCCTTGATTTTAGGATTGTGAGAGCATGCTTGAGAATTTGGTCAGCAGTAGTGTGCAAAGTGAAGAAAGAGTGCGGAAATAGCCAGAAATACCTAATGTTTGACTGGTTCTTGGAAATGAAGATTCACTGAGGTATAAGAACAAGGTTGAAGCAGACATTAAATTGTGAAACGTGTGTGGTGAAAACACTTCGAAGTGGGGCGGTACACAAACCGTTTGCAATTACATGCTGTTTGCAATTAGGCATACCTACCCTATTACCGCAAACTTACCCACCACGATAACAAAAATGAAAGTACTATTTAAAATAAACAATTATTGGATACGCAAGTCATTATTGAAAACTCATTTGCCATGATAACAATAAAATTATTTAGAATAACAACAAATAAAACAAGGCTGTCTTACCGTCTGATTTTTTCCACCAACTCCCCAAAGTGTTTTTCCCAGCAGTACATTTTGATGACGCGCATTCCAGAAATGATCTCATTCATCACCTTCACACGTTCATCGGTGTGAAGAGCTGTTTTGTGCCTGCAGGGGAGATAAACATGTGTTGGGTCTGTAAACCAGTTAAAAGATAAAGAAGACCATCACAAATCAGCAATGTCAGTAAAAAATTACAGATCTCTCTCTCTCTCTCACACACACACACACACCTTCATCATCTTCATATCATCCAATTTCATTCTTAGTGAACAGGTGTTAAAAAAAGAAGAAAAAAAAAAAGATATCAAAAGAAGTAGCAAACAGCATAAAACCTCAACACATGCAAAAAAATTTTAAAACCCCAAAAAAACATTTCATTACACAAACACATTTCACGTCTAGTATCACTTAAATTGAAAAAACATCTAGGAAAGAATATATACCCACACACATACACATGCATGCAAACGCGCACACATGCACAAACACAATTCTTTAAAGACTAACACATAACCGCCTACACAACATCATAGAGAACAAAAAACACGCACATCTGTTCACACTACACACAATCCCCGTCATTCCTGCGGAAACTACCTGAGCTTGGAAAACATCTTTCCCATAATTCCCTGCACAGGAATGAGGAGGAGGACGACGACAAAGCCACCGACCACAGACGGGCCGAGCTTGATCCAGAGGATGACCAGCACCACGATGGCCTGAAGTGGCCCAATCACCAGGAAGTGCAGAAACATCGCTCCCTGTGTGAACACACATCTCCAGTCATCATCTTCCTTCATGCGCTGCAACTCCCATCTTCACTCGTACGTACATAAATGACTTTTACATGTACGGCAGTTTTTACCCCACCATGTTGGCAGCCATACTGTTTTGGGGGATGTGCATGATGGGTATGTTCTTGTTTCCGTAACCCACTGAATGTTGGCATGGATTACAGGATCTTTAACGTGCGTATTTGATTTTCTGCTTGCATTTTACACCAAGGGGGTTCAGGCACAAGCAGGTCTGCACATATGTTGACCTGGGAGATGGAAAAAATCTCCACCCTTTACTCACAAGGCCCCATTACCAAGATTCGAACCCGGGACCCTCAGATTGAAAGTCCAGCGCTTTAACCACTCTATGAACACACATCTCTGATACAATGCACCCTGTGCCAAACACATATCTCTCAACTCTCACACATATCTATCACACATGAACCTCACACACAAGTATATCACACAATTCTCACACACAAGGCTCACACATGAATGTCACACACAAATCTATTGCACAAGTCTCATTTGCAAGTATCACACACAAATCACACATGAATCTCACACAAAAATCTCAGACTTCTCATTAAATTCTCACAAATTTCACACAAATCCCTCACACAAATCTTGTACACAAGACTTATACATGAATCTCTCAAACAGATATCTTAATTCTCATACACAAATCTCACACACAATCACACACACATATCATAATTCCCACATATAATTCTAACAAACGAAACTCACTCAAATCTCAGAATCCTCACATACAAGTCTTACAAATCTCACACACAAACTCTCACCATCTCTCATCTCTTCTGTCATTTATGTACACTCTGTAAAGTTGATGAATCCGAACACCACTTCATGTGTGTCCCTCAAATACCAGTATCAGAAACAAGTACTTACCAGGTATTACCCAAGATTACAATGAAATATTGAAACATGGATGGACTGAAAAAATAATAAATTTGAGTATGTATCTTTCCTGTGCTCTTCGTCATAGACAACTGTTTGCAGATGTTTTTTTGTGGGTTTTTTTTAATGAGGGCTGAGTACTGTACTTTCACTTTGAGGGTCCCATAGTTCTTCTTCTTCTTCTGCATTCACTCGTATGCACACGAGTGGGCTTTTACGTGTATGACCGTTTTTACCCCGTCATGTAGGCAGCCATAATCTGTTTTCGAGGGTGTGCATGCTGGGTATATACTTGTTTCCATAACCCACCGAACGCTGACATGGATTACAGGATCTTTAACGTGCATATTTGATCTTCTGCTTGCATATACACACAAAGGGGGTTCAGGCACTAGCAGGTCTGCACATATGTTGACCTGGGAGATCGTAAAAATCTCCACCCTTTACCCACCAGGCGCCGTCACCGTGATTCGAACCCGGGACCCTCAGATTGACAGTCCAACGATTTAACCACTCGGCTATTCCGCCCATCCAGTCCTATAGTTCAAATCCCAGTAGAGGTGCTTGATGAGTTATGGGTGAAGATATGTATTCTTTCGTGATCTTCAAGAATAGCATATATTAATTTGCAAACTTGCTCATGCTGTAATCCCCTTGGTGTGCATACAAATACAGATCAAAAACACACCAATCCCATACTTCACGTCAGCTTTCTACTGAAACAAATATATACCATACCCCCGAAAACAAAAGCATCAGTGCCTAAGCAGCAGCATAAAAATGGTGTAAGCTGACCTGAATATAAAACAATTACTCAAGGGGACATCACTGCATTCAGACAAATCCATACATGCTACACCAATGCACTTAGTCGGGCCTTAAGTGCATGCATGAATATTCGTGTACCTTTCAGAGTGGATTTTTTCCACAAATTTTTGCCAGTTGACAACACTTGCCATGGGTTCTGTGTGCTGCACACAAGACCTCGGTTTATCATGTCATCCGAATGACTAGATGCTCGGTTTGATCCTCCAGTCAACCTTGGGAGAAAAAAGCTGAGACCGGGATTTGAACCCACACCCTCACAGACACTGTATTGTCCGAAAAGCATCTTAACCATTCTGCAACCTTCCTCCTGGGAGTTACAGCCCGCTACAGACAGCAGCCAGTCTCCTACCCACCTTGTCAAATCGGCTGACGTCGTTGGACATCAAATTCACAATGTGCCCTGTAGTCGTCTGACTCATCCCGGAGTTATTGAGCCATACAGCCTGTAAAACCATGTAGCGTTTTTTGTTTTATCACACATTTATGTGCTATGTTGTGCTGTATTGTGCTCTGTGTGTGTGTGTGTGTGTGTGTGTTGTGTGTGTGTGTGTGTGTGTGTGTGTGTGTGTGTGTGCGTGCGTATGTGTACGTGTGCGTGTGTGTCTGTCTGCCTGTCTGTCTATGAATACTTAAGTAAGCATATGTGTGTGACCGCCTCTGCCAGTATGTGCAGTATGGATGTGTACATGTATGCATATACTGTGTCCATGTGCTTATGCATTAACATGCGAGTGAGTACGCATGCACACGCACACACACATGCGATTAACTCAAACATCACCTTCTTCCCAACCCTTGTCTCACACACACGCCCACCCCACAGACACAAACATTTAACCCAACCAACTGCCCCCCACCTCCCCCCCCTACCTGCATAGCCACACCCCTGACACCATCTCATCAGTTAAATACCTGGGCATTATGATTCAGAGAGAACTGAACTGGGACGACCACATCAACAATATCTGCTGCAAAACCAACTGAACCCTGGGCTTCTCAGACGGAACCTGAAGATCAGCTCCATCAGCATCAAAGGAAGAGCATATAAAACCTTTGTACGCCCCTTGCTGGAGTATGGCTCATCCGTCTGGGACCCCTCCACTAAGAAGAACACTGACAAACTGGAAGCCATACAGCGTCAAGCAGTTTTCTTCGTCCTGGGCAGGTAGCAGAACACCTCAAGTGTCAACGAAATGCTAGAGTCGTTGAGTTGGCCCTCTCTGGAGAAGAGACAAGACCTCCAGGCTCTCGATGCTGTACAAAATTTACATCAATCAAGCCCACTGTCCAAACCTTAAAAAGAAACTCAGCCCACTGCCGCCTCGCCAACGCCGAGGACACAGCCAACAGTTTTCAGTCATCACCACCAGAACACAGTACACAGGCTCTTCATTTTTACCTAGAACCATCATAGACTGGAACTGCCTGCCCCAAGTAGCTGTTGGGGCCAGCCGCTTGACACTTTTGTGTCAAGGGTCTCCAAGCAGTAAACAACACTTCCAGTGCCCCCCACACCACCTCCCCCACCCCACCCCCACCCCCGTTACCTCCTGTCCCTCCTCACCCCCCAATTCCCCTAAACAGCAGTGGAATGATGCCACCTTCACCTCTACCTCTTCTTCAACATCAAGGAACACCAACTACAAAATAGTAGTAGTGAACCCCCCAGTTTTAGGTGCCAGAATAATCAGTTTGTATGATTGTGGGCCCTCAAGAACGAAGAAGAAGATCATTTAACCCAACCAATCCACACCATCACCCCCCCCTCCTGCACCCCCTCCCCCCCACACACACACACCATCACCACACACACACACCTACATGATCATTCAAACCCACCAATTCACATCATCTGCCCCCCCTCTCCCCCTCACCCACCTCCCACACAAATATTTAACCTAACCAATTCACATCATCATTCCCCCCAACACACAAACCTACATGAACTTTTTTTTTTCTTTCTTTCTTTTTTGGCTGCCCCATCATCCACAACGTTTCAGTGGCATCAACCCTACACCACTCATTCCGAGTCCTCCATACACAGCAACACCCGGGTTTGTCTGTCGCAGTCCCAGCATCGGCAGTCTACAAGGAACTTTCAATGTTAGGTCGCCAGGTGGCCACACACCACAGGAGAACCTGCACTGCTGCTGAGTCACTTCGGTGGTGTTCGGTAGCGCCTGTTCTGATTTGACGTGCTTTGGACAACACCAACTGAGCCCCCTAGCGACAATAATGGCCTTACACAAACATTTAACCCAACCAATTCACATCATCTGCCCCCCAACCCCACACCTCCCCACACCGCCCCCCCCTCTCACTTTCTTGAACATGAGCGAAGAGCAGGCCACCCTCATCTGCATGCCGATGCGAGCGACGGCGAAGAAGTAGTAAGCGTGGGTAAAGGCCATCAGCAAGGTTGCCAGCGACACGCCCAGCGCGTATAGGTATGCCTGTTTGGTTGTCATGGTGCTGCTGGCCGTGAAGTACTCGATCAGACCCCCCAGCAACAACGGCTGCACCACACGCACGCTCTCCTGCAAGGACAGTTCAGTATGCGATGGATTAGCAGTTGTGGGAAGAGCTCAACTCTCGGCTTGTATCACAGATACAAGCCGTCAGTTCGTAGCCATAATGTCCTCGATTAGACCTCCCCAGCAAACAACGGCTGCACCACATACACTCTCCTGCATGAAAGAAAAAGCAAAACAATTGCATGATGGATTTGTGGCTTAGGATTGGGTTTTGGCTCACCGCTGAACTTAAACATCACAGACAAAAGTTTACAGTTGGTGGCTATGAAATATTCGGTTAAACCCCAAAGCAATAACAGCTGCATCACACACACACTCTCCTGTCAGTAAAACAAAGCCAAAAAATTGTGCAGTTCAGTAAGTGATGGATTAGTAGTTTAGGGAAGAGCTCAACTCTCAGCGTGTATCACAGACATAAGCTTACAGCTGGTGGCTGTGAATTACTCTATCAGAACCCCAGGTGACAACAGCTGCACCACACTCCAGATATAACAGTACAGTATGTGAGGGTAGGGTTATGGCTCAGAGTCCTGATTTATATCACAGATATAACAGTACAGTATGTAAGGGTTGGGTTATGGCTCAAAGTCTTGATTTATATCACAGATATAACAGTACAGGATGTGAGGGTAGGGTTATGGCTCAAAGTCTTGATTTATATCACAGATGTAACAGTACAGTACGAGAGGGTAGGGTTATGGCTCAAAGTCTTAATTCATATCACAGATATAAGATCACAGTTGGCAGTTGAGAAGTACCATGATAGACCCCCAAGCAAAAAAGGCTGCACCACACACACACTCTCCTGCATCGAAAAAAGGCAAAACAATTATAAAGTAGGTGATGGATTAGTACTTTTGGGAAGAAGTCAACTCTCGGCTTGTATTACAGACATTAGCTTACAGTTGGTGGCCACAGAGTACTCGATCAGACCTACCCAGCAACGCTCTCTCCTGCATGACCCCCCCGCCCCCCACCCCTAAAAACAGCGTAATGGATCAGTGGTTTAGGGTTGGGTTATGGCTCTTCTTCTTCTTCTTCTTCTGCGTTCACTCGTATGCACATGAGTGAGCTTTTATGTGTATGACCGTTTTTACCCTGCCATGTAGGCAGCCATACTCCGTTTTCGGGGGTGGGCATGCTGGGTATGTTCTTCTTTCCATAACCCACCGAACGCAGACATGGATTACAGGATCTTTAACGTGCGTATTTGATCTTCTGCTTGCATTTACACACGAAGGGGGTTCAGGCACTAGCAGGTCTGCACATATGTTGACCTGGGAGATCGTAAAGATCTCCACCCTTTACCCACCAGGCGCCGTCACCGTGATTCTAACCCGGGACCCTCAGACTGACAGTCCAACGCTTCAACCACTCGGCTATTGCGCCCGTCGGTTATGACTCAAAACTTATTTATATCACAGATATAAGCTTGCAGTTGGTGGTTCTGAAGTACCCTGTTAGACTCTCAAGCAGCAGCAGCTGCACCACACACACACTCTCCTGTAAGCAAAACAAGGCCAAAAAATCATTCATTATGTGATGAATTAGTAGTTTAAGGAAGAGCTCAAATCTCAGCTTGTATAACCAACATAAAGCTTACAGCTGGTGATCATAAAGAACTCAATAAGACCCCCCCAGCAACAAGGGGAAAAGATTGTCTAGTATGGCGAGAAAACGGTTGAGACTAACCTGTAGGTGGTGACTTGTCCTTTGAAGAGAGTATCCCCGACGTTTTGGGCCCTAGGCCCTTCTTCATGGGGAGAAAAATAGAGAATGGAGAAGAAAAGAGAGGGCAAAACCAAGACAGAGGTAAAACTAAGAACTGTGAGGAGTAATCAGAGAAGAAAAGAAAAAAAAGGAACAGAGAAAAAGGTGAGCAATATTCACAATGGAAAAGAAGGGGGATGGTTAAACACTGGAGGGGGGGGGGGGGTGGAGGTGAAAAAGAGGGTTGTGGTTCGCCAAAAGATGAAAAGGTGTAAGAATATGTGTGCTGGTCAGTGTGTGTGTGTGTGTGTGTGTGCCTGTGCGTGTGAAGGGAGAAAAAGAAAATGGAAGGGGGGGGGGGGAGAGAGGAAGTGAGAGACAGGGAGGGAGGGAGAGAGGGAGAGAGGGTGGGTTCTTTTACGTGCGCTAAGTGCATGCTGTATAGTATGTGGTGGATTAGCAGTTGAGGGTACAGTTATGGCTCAGTGCTTTGTCGTGTGTCACAGACATAACCTTGCAGTTGATGACCGTAAAGAACTCAATCAGACCCCCCCAGCAACAACAGCTGCACCACACACACACTATCCTGCAAGAAACAAGGCAAAAACAAAAATCTGTTCAGTATGTGATGGAGCAGCAGTTCAGGGAAGGGTAATGGCTCAACGCTCAACTCATATCACAGCCATAAATTTACAATCAGACCATGCATTAGAGGACATCACTCACCTCTGTCAATACAATCAGACCCAGGGGACATCACTCACCTCTGTCAATACAATCAGACTCAGGGGACGTCACTCACCTCTATCAATACAATCAGACCCAGGGGACATCACTCACCTCTGTCAATACAATCAGACCCAGGGGACGTGACTCACCTCTGCCAATACAATCAGACCCAGGGGACATCACTCACCTCTGTCAATACAATCAGACCCAGGGGACATCACTCACCTCTGTCAATACAATCAGACCCAGGGGACATCACTCACCTCTTGTCAATACAATCACACCCAGGGGACGTGACTCACCTCTGCCAATACAATCAGACCCAGGGGACATCACTCACCTCTGTCAATACAATCAGACCCAGGGGACATCACTCACCTCTGTCAATACAATCAGACCCAGCAAGAGGTAGCGTAATCCGAACAACCGGGCGAGCGCTTTCAGCAGACTGGGCTTGTGTGTCCCACCGCTGTCCTTTTCCTTCTGGAGTTCCCTCTGCCACTCCCTGACAGTGAGTGACACAGTCAGTCACCAAGTGAACACCAATTTCTTCATGGGCTGCAACTCCCACGCTCACTCACATGTACATGGGTGGGCTTTCACGTGCATGACCATTTTTACCCGGCCATGTAAGCAGCCATACTCTGTTTTCGGGGGTGTGCATGCTGGGTATGTTGTTTCGATAACCCACCGAACGCTGACATGGATTACAGGATCTTTAACATGCGTATTTGATCTTCTGCATGTGTATACACACAAAGAGGGTTCAGGCACAAGCAGATCTGCACATATGTTGACCTAGGAGATCAGACAAATCTCCACCCTTTACCCACCAGGCTCCGTTACTGAGATTTGAACCCAGGACCCTCACATTGTAAGTCTAACACTTTGACCACTCGTCAACTGCGCCCGTCAAACAGCACTGACCAGCCCAGCTGACTTGTGATAAAACTTTACAAAACATTCTTCACCATTTTCTGCCTTGGGGAGTTCTGTTTTTCAGTTTCTCATGGAGGTGTGCCTGCATTCAGACTCATCCATGTATGCTGTTCAACATCTGCTGGGCAGGCAGATGCCGAATCAGCAACATAACCCAAATTTGCTAGTCAGGCGACGGACGCAATAGCCGAGTGGTTAAAGCGTTGGACTGTCAACCTGAGGGTCCCGGGTTCGAATCACAGTGATGGCGCCTGGTGGGTAAAGGGTGGAGATTTTTACGATCTCCCAGGTCAACATATGTGCAGACCTGCTAGTGCCTGAACCCCCTTCATGTGTATATATGCAAGCAGAAGATCAAATACGAACGTTAAAGATCCTGTAATCCATGTCAGCGTTCGGTGGGTTATGGAAACAAGAACATACCCAGCATGCACACCCCCGAAAACGGAGTATGGCTGCCTACATGGCGGGGTAAAAAACGGTCATACGAGTGAACGCAGAAAGAAGAAGCAACATAACCCAAATTTGCTAGTCAGGCTTTGAGTTCATGCACATATATTTGCATTGAATTTCTGCTACAGAATGTTGACAGAGGACAACAGTTATGTTACCATGGGTTGTTCTCCAGCGTGCCAAGTGTGTGCTGCACGTGGGACTTCAGTCTGTCATCTCACCTGAATGGCTAGACATTCCACTTGATTTTTCCAGTCAAAGTTAGGAGAAATAGCAAGACCAAGATTTTTGTATTTGTATTTCTTTTTATCACAACAGATTTCTCTGTGTGAAATTCAGGCTGCTCTCCCCAGGGAGAGCGTGTCGCTACATTACAGCGCCACCCTTTTTTTTCCCTCCATTTTTTCCTGCGTGCAGTTTTATTTGTTTTTCCTATCGAAGTGGATTTTTCTACAGAGTTTTGCCAGGAACAACCCTTTTGTTGCCATGGGTTCTTTTACGTGCGCTAAGTGCATGCTGCACACGCGGGGGACCTCAATTTATCGTCTCATCCGAATGACTAGCGTCCA
>NC_134888.1:6165791-6180791 GCF_041734735.1 Babylonia areolata | reverse complement strand
GCACAGACACTGTTTGACCAAGACGTAACTTGATTTTGCCACGTTCTCTCTTGTTCAGGCAAACGATTTAGCTGATTGGTTGGTCCACTCAGTGCTGTTTCATTGTTAACACGCATGTGATTAGCTGAGCATCATCACGTGAGACCAAGGTCAGCAGTGACTGCCCTGGCCTTGTGATTGATAGGTCAAGAGCATCTGGGTGATGTTACGACAGGAAAGTATGTGACGTTGCTATGTAGTCGAAAATGAACCCGTTGGAACAATTTTGATGTTGGCGTAACATGTGAACAAACTGTGACCAAGCAGGACAAAATACAGCAAAATTGGCATCTCTGAATAAATGTGCACCTCTTATCATAGTTAACGATAAACAAAAATATGAAAACACTCACCTTTCCAACCCAACACTCAGATGATCGGCACTGTCCTGGGGAACCACGCTGAACAGATCTTCCTCGGACAACTCCTTCTTGTGTCCTTTCTTCATCAGTGGGTTTAACCACCTGCAATGACACATGATAATGTGTCGTTTCTCTCATTCTCTCTCGCCTTGACTACTGCAACTCTCTACTGTCTGGTTTGCCTGCTTCATCCATTCAGTCCCTTCAGCGCATACAAAACTCTGCTGCCTGACTTGTCCTCAGAAAGAAAAGATCTGAACACATCACTCCTCTTTTGCAACATCTCCACTGGCTCCCTGTCTCACACCGAATAAAGTACAAGATCAGCACTCCATGTTATAAATGTATTCACAAAACTGCCCCTTCCTATCTCTGTGGCTGCCTTCACCTCTACACTCCATCTCGCTCACTACGATCGGCTTCGGATCCACTCTGTTTACGCATACCCAGATTCAAACACTCGACTGTTGGCCGCCGTTCTTTCTCTGTCTCTGGACCTTGCGATTGGAATGAACTTCCTCTTTCGCTTCGTCAAGTCTCCACTCTCAGCTCTTTCAAGTCTGGCCTTAAAACCCACCTCTTCCCAAAATAGCCTCCCTTGCCTGCCCTTCCTTGTCTTTAGTTTCTACAGTTTTAGAGTTACGCATGCGTGTGAATGACTGGTGCGAAAGCGCTTTGATTTGTCTCTGCACAAGATTCAGCGCTATATAAATACCATTATTATTATTATTATTATTATGGAGTCGCTGTAGCAGAAGCGGTAAGGCGCTTGACTTCTGATCCAGGGGTCAGGGTTCAGTCCCTCATTCTGGCCTGGTGCTGTGTTCTTGGGTGAGGCACTTTACTTCAAGTTTCCCCAGTCCGCCCAGGCGCGAATGGGTACACCACTTACTTGGGGTAGGTTAATTTTTTTTTCTTCCCTTTTTTGTACGCTTATAGTTGACTTCATCAAGTTTTTGCGCCTTATACATATTATTGTTAGTAGTAGTAATTCTTTTTTATGTATTTATCTATTATTTATTTACTCTTTTTTTTCCCCCCCCTCAAGGCCTGACTAAGCGTGTTGGGTTACGCTGCTGGTCAGGCATCAGCTTGGCAGATGTGGTGTAGCAAATATATGGATTTGTCCGAACGCAGTGACGCCTTCTTGAGCTACTGAAACTGAAACAGAGTAAAGGATTGGGCCTTGCCTTCCTATGCCAAACCCTAGACACAGTGGATATGAATTCACTGCTCTGATAGCTGTAAAAAGCTATGAGACCTTAAACCTTTTTAACCTTAATAATATACAATAATCCACTGAGACATTTTGCAGATAGACTACACACACACACACACACATCACTGATAGTGAAAAGATGCTAAACTAAAGAACGAACACATGCATTGCATGTGTGCACATGCACAAATGCACATGAACACATTTACACACAAATTTTGAATTACACACTACGTGAATAGAGGTTAAATTTCACACACACACCCACACACACTCATATACATACACACACACACACACACACACTCCATGGTATAGTTTTCATCCCACAAGTTAACAGCATAACTAGAGAATTACAAGCTGCAATCATGCATAAGACTTGTGTTTTTTTTACTAATGAAATACAATGATGGGGCTGCTGAGCATATTTCAAATGCAGGGCAGGGAAAGCAAGGAGTATAAAAAAAAAAACAAGACACAGAAACATACAGCTAACATCTCATAGCCATGATGTGTAAGGCAGGGAGAGGAAAGCTGGATGCAGATTTGATCAATGAACCTGACGAGCTTCACAACCGAATGGTTAAAGCGTTGGACTTTCAATCTGAGGGTCCCCGGTTCAAATCTCGGTAATGGCACCTGGTGGGTAAAGGGTGGAGATTTGTCCGATCTCCCAGGTTAACATATGTGCAGACCTGCTAGTGCCTGAACCCCCTTCATGTGTATACGCAAGCAGAAGATGAAATATGCACGTTAAAGATCCTGAAATCCATGTCAGCGTTCGGTGAGTTATGGAAACAAGAACATACCCAGCATGCACACCCCCAAAAACCAACTATGGCTACCTACATGGTATGGTAAAAATGGTCATACACATGAAAGCCCACTCCTGTACATACAAGTGAACATGGGAGTTGCAGCCCATGAACGCTGAAGATCAATGAGCCTGCGTTTTCTGTGCACTTGTATCTGTATTCAATAACCGTGCATTGTGATGCAGTGAGGTGTCTAGACATTCATTTGTCTGTCTGAGTGCGTGAGTTCATTAAATGTTTTTTTCACTTTAAACCATATTAGATTTGTAGTGTATACTCTGTGTGCAGGGGGTGAGGGACTTGGGTGGCAGGGGGGTGAATATGTGCACGCACGCGTGTGTGTACGTGTGTTATTTTTTTTTTTTATTTTTTTTTTTTTTATCAAGTGCGATTGATTTGTTTTAAATGTTTTGCACTCTATGTCATATGCATTGTATGCACTTACGTACTAAGGAATGCCTGTTTATCATTATTTTCGTTGTTCTGTTTTTAATTTGAAGGATTCTTGTAAAAGTCGTTTTGAAAATGACACAACACTTATTGTTAACTGATACGTATTTCCTTCGTATATCGTGTTGTTAATTCTATACTGTATAAAATGTTTCACAAACAGTACATAAATGACGAACCATTTGACAAGGAAAACAAAAAGAACAAAAGGAAATTTTTGTGAAAGCGTTAATTATTTCGAACTCACCAAAACAGAACCCTGGAGATCCAGTTTGCTGACTGCATCGGGCTGGGGTTGAAATGTCGGGCAGTTTCATCCATTCTCGTCTCTTGTGAACCTCTTCCTCACTCAGATCTTTTGCCGTTGTGAGTGGCTGCTGGTTTCGGACCGAGTTGTAAACAGTCAGCGGTCTCTCACCCCGTCAGCAGGGGCACTGTGACAAACTGGAAAGTCTTTCTGATAAGCATGCATACCTCTGATACCTAGTTTTTATCAGGACGCGGCCTTAGTCAACATGCGGCACATAATGCCTCGGCTAGTGGGCTTGGGACGGGTTGGAAGGCTTCAATATCGTTAAACAAAGCAAAATTTTGACACGCAACATGCTCTCGTGATTTTCGGTACTCGTGCACTCTTGTTGTTTTCACTTCCGGGGGTCACTCTGACTCGATCGTTCCCCCTCCCCCCTCTTCACACAGAGGCGCGCGCACGCACGCACGCACACACACACACACACACACACGTAAATCATTACCAAAATTATGTGCGCCATAAAACAATTACGATAAGACAGGGAATGGCGTGGCTCGTCTCTATGCACCATGAGTTTCTGCACGAGTTTCTGTTTTGAGTTCCAGCAGAAGTCAGTAGTGAAACTTATAAATTAAGTGGATGCAACACTGATGGTCCATCCACGTGGCGAACGATGAGCAACTACAATCAAATTTCGTTTCACTGGCCAAACATTCTGTGACATCTAACGTGACTTTACAGTTAAGTTTGTGCATAAGAGATCCTGCCTGTCCTGTCGTCTGCTAGGCTTCTTAACTACCTGACACCGCGCCAAATCCGCGACGCAGGAATACAAGTAGTCCGCAAATCATGCTCGTTTCAACTCGCCTGATACCTCTGGCGCCAATCAATTAAACTCTAGTTTAAGCTCAAACCGTTCATTTCTTAAACGAGCGAAATGCATCCTCTCAGAGGGAAATATATTTCAGCCCAAAAGCTGTAACTGACTTTCCCTCACCGGTCAATCTGTCAGTGGAGGATAGTTCAAAGGTCAAGTTGTGAGTTTCGGGTTCGTAAGTTGCCCCTTACGTTCGTATAATTCACTGACAAGACTGGAGATTTTAAACAGCGATGATATCCGTAGAGGACTGACTTCTTGTTCACGTGTACAGTCGAGTAGGGTCCCAAGATGCTGGCTTTAATATCGTGTACAGGCTGTTGCACAACTGGCAGCAACCTGGCTCAGGACGAAACATGTACCACCACCACCCCCTCTCATTTACCAATGAAACCTCCTCACCAGGTCACGGTCATGTATACCATTGCACAACACCGACGACATCGTTTTGGTGCGGACATTCCTTTCTGACCCTTCAGCATCAGGTCAGTCGAAAACCACAGTCACGCATAGTGATATTCCATCAGTGGTTGATGGTTTCGCAGTTGACGTTACGGTCAATCCCCGTGACAGTCTGCAATTGTCAGTGTTAGTTTCCCACAAACAGAATCGTTGACTCAGTAGACGAAATTTGGGTTGCTCTCTCTCTCAGAAAGCAGATGCCGTCCGATCTTCGCATCAGTGCAACGTGACAATGAGGCCTTGCGCGGCACGGCTGCCCGGTAGAGCTTCAAGTGACCATACTGCCCTCCCACCCCACCCCAACCCTCAGTCTCCTTTACCCCCGGGCGGGCGTGAGGGGTTGACTATCATTATGCCGTTTTCCCTAAAGGTTGATCAATTTGCCATCCATGTCTGCCAAAAATAAATTACGGTATGAATATACCATGGTATAGTTTAAAAAAAAAATAAAAAAAAGCAGCAGTTTTTGCACTGTCGCGAAAGTGTGTGATCAACTTGACAAAAAGGTATATTGCGCCCGGGTCAAGTTATAAGTGAAGTGTCCCAGTTTGACTAAAATTAGGTTTGTAGAGCTTTATATTATATCACTCAGTCTTCTACTACTGATCAAGAATGGCCTGCTAAAATGTACCCGAGCACTCAGCCGAGTACAAACGTTCTGAGTCAGCCAGTACTGATTTCTCAGTGACCCAGACTTCATAACTTCAAGTTGCCTACTGATAGCGTCGCCGCCGCCGCTGCTGTTGTGTACAACGTTCAGTTTTATTTGGTAAACAAAATATCATCATTAATGACATATCGTGTGTCCATACACCCAACTTACACTATGATCAGCACCTGGCACTACTAGTATGATAGGCTGCTTTATAGTTTATTCAGTTTTCCTGTCTACGGCACTGGCAGTCACGGATAATTACCCGCTGTCCATAATTACTTAGTGTGTCACATTACGACAGTTGCAAAAAAAAAATTTTAGATTTTTTTTTTTTTTACAACACCAACTCCTCTCTTTGGCAGCTGCGAAAGCTGTGGCCAACACAAATACAGTTTATAGCTCACTGTAAAATTTAACTTGAACTCGAATCATCCCTATCGATTTACAGAAAGGAACACTGAGTTATCAATGTACACTACCAAACGTGCCGTCTTTCCTTTCTGCCACCAAGAACCTCTTTCTTGCACTTGTTTATATCAATAGTATACTTTTGTTGCTTTTTAATCCATTTTGGGGGCTCTAATGATATGCCGATTTGCGTTCTCAGAGTTCATTTGCACCCGGTGAGTCAAAACACCTACTCCCATGCACCAGTATGCCTATGTGTGACAGGACATAAAACTGACAAAATTCCACTCCACAGTCCAAATTGTCAAAAGCAGCCGTTTGGTCGTATCATCGACGATACCCATAAAAAGAGCACAGACAAGTCACATTCTGAATTCACCTTCACCTTCACCTATCCCGTAGTCTTGTGGACCGTTGGGGCGCCACAGGTGATCTGGCAACCAGCATCCTCCAATCCTCTCGGTTTTCTGACCTCCTGACTGTATCGCTCAACCTCAAGCCCGTCCATTCTGGGATGTTGTCCTCCCATCTCTTCCTCTGTCTGCTTCTCCTTCTCCCCCCTTGCACTGTGCCCTGCAGGAATGTCTTGGCAAGCCCTGATGATCTCGTGACATGGCCATACCATTTGAGCTTGCGTCTCTTGACCAAGGTCAACAGGTCTTCGTAGGGCCCAATGACTTGCCTGATTCTGTTTCGAACTTCTTCGTTCGTGATATGATCTTTGTAGGAGATGCCCAGGAGTCTTCGAAAGCATCTCATCTCAGTGGACTGTATTCTCTTTTCTATTTCAGCTGTTAAGGTCCACGATTCACATGCATACAAGAGTATTGATGTCACCAGGGTACGCATCAGTCTGACTCTTTGAAATAGAAAAGAGAATACATTCTGAATTACTTACCTACTTTCAAACGCAATTACTAGACCTACTAATTTGCTGTTTAGTTATTTCCCCTCCTCCAGGCTGACCTAGTGGTATGACCCAGGTGCGGTGAGGGAAGCTGTAAGACAAGAGCAATGCCTTTCACTCCCACAGGAGCTAGCCTTGCCTCAGCCCTTGCCTAGTGCAGGGGCCACGCCCTCACCATCGCCACGTCCCAGCGGGAGGACGGCGGAAAAAACACTGAAGTGGGCAACCTTGACCATGCGTTGGTCGTCTCTCCTCAGTTTCAGTAGCTCAAGGAGGCGTCACTGCGTTCGGACAAATCCATATACGCTACACCACATCTGCCAAGCAGATGCCTGACCAGCAGCGTAACCCAACGCGCTTAGTCAGGCCTTGAGAAAAAAAATTAAATAAATAAATAAAATAAAGGTGAATAAATAATAGATAAGCTTGCATAAATAAATAATAATTATAATATAAAAAAAAAGGTAGTAGTAATATCTCAAAGCAGTTTTACTTCGCCGTTCACTACTGCTGACGTTCTTCGGGCTTTCTGAAGAGTTATGGACCTTGGGGGGGCCCCAGGGACTCTTGCATAATTCAGGGGATGGAGCTGGGGAGGTGGGGGGTGCAAGCGGGGAAGGCAGTGTCGAGGGGTGTGGGGTGACTGAGGGGTCAGCCGGAACAGGGACTTTTTTTGTGCATAATTCGGGGTTGAGGTGATATGAGGGTTGGGGGGGGGGGGGGGGGGGGGGGGGGGGGGGTCGGGAGGCGGGGAGCAGACTACCTCCAGAGGTTCACTAACGAAATCCGCTGTATTGCTACACACGTACAGAGGCAGGCGTATCTTCTGGTTATTATAATCGTCTCAGTTTCTGGGCCATGAAGTGCCGAAGGGAAGGAACTCTTCTTTGGAGCAGACGATCTTTGTGTCAGACTGAAGCTCATATCACAGAGACTAGAATTCTTAGTGTCTATGCTCAGATGTACAATTATGTGTGTGTTCTGGAAATTTTTAGAACGTCTTTGGGATCCGCGCGTGTGTGCGCGTGCGTGTGTACTGTATGTGTGCGCACGTGCATGCGCGTGCGTGTTTTCGAGATCAAGACGAACTGGGAATAGGCGAATCGGGATATCCAATTCAGGATAAGCTGATAATAGGTAAAGCGTAAATGGGGGAATCGGACGACTGAATGACACTGTCTTGGGTACTACGAACTCGGACAGACACTTCGGCTTTTTATCTGATGAGTAGAAAGATGGAAAAACGAGTGACAGAAAACTAAGATGACTGCAGGAAGAATGAAGATGGCGTGATTTCTCAGAACTTTTTTTCCTTTTTTTCCCCCCCAATATTGAATATCTCAGGTTTGGCGGATCTGGCATCGGGAGTGAGAAAACAAAAAACTGTTCAACGTAATTATGCTTACGTCAGTTGAAGAAAACATGCAAATTCTGTGCAAGGCTAACTTACTTAAGGAAGACGTTTGCGGGTTAAATCTCGGGTAGGTATGCAATACTTCTTTACGGTGTGATCCTTTTGAGTACGTAACTTTCGAAGCTTTTTTTGAAAAAAATTATCTTTTTTTCCTAAAACTTTTAGTCTTCTCCCTCAGTCGACATTGGGAATTGCACACACTGTAAGCTTACAAATGCACAATTTATAATCTATATACGAGCACTGCCGATAGAAGTCGCACATGGCACCATCAAAACTGTAACATGACAACAGTAGACTGCGTCATCCGTTTGCTTTTACACACGGACAATGAGGCTGAACACAGTGGAATTTCGTGGTGTGGCCATCTTAGACAGGACGCGAAATTTACCGTGTAAATATTCTGGACTGGGTTGCACGACTGAGCGAGCATAGCAGCGCTAAGTTTGCTCAGCGTTTACTTAGAACGTTCCCAACTCCACAATACCTCCACAGACCTATGAACATTCTCAACGCTCAGCAAATGTATTTGTGGCGCTGCTGAGATCGCTCTTGCAATTTTAACCCTCTCGCATTCACATTTCACAGAGAAACTATTTACATATGTTTGGTTAAGGTCGGATTGAATGCAAATAGGTTAACCCAGCCCCTGGGCCAAAATACGCAGATGTTCTTATCCAGGGGCAATAGCGAATTGGCGATTATTACAAAAAAAAAAAAAAAAAAAAAAAAGAAAAAAAAGTTTAATATAGTCGTTGAATTCATTCAGAACTAATGAAGAGTGAAAACAAAACCGTTGGGGGGTGGGGGGGGGGATTATACATCCTAAGTGACCCGGCCAGACAGGGGTCGTTCAGCGACCCCAGCATGATGCCGAATCCTGTGCAGGGAAACTCTGACCTACATCTTAACATACTGCAATTTGGGGGACGGGAGCCGGAAACGGCAGGTGAGGGCCGAGGAATTTGGGTGGATGGGCCACGGTACTGCTGCAACGGGGTAGAGAGGAAGTATCGTTTAAATCATACCACTCGTAAACGAAAAACGGAAAGAACTGGTTATCAAGTCATTGGTGGTGCTCCTACGTTCTTGAGACTACTGGATAATGGAAGATGAAGAACTGAGGAGGAGGAGAAGTAGAAGATGAAGTAGTATTAGTAGCTGTTGTTGTAGAAGAAGCGAAAAGCAAAAATGTTCGCTCAAGAATTTTTTTTACATAAAAAATAAAAATAATTGTGTATAGAATTTTCTTTAACAGAGTGCCGAGAGTGAGCGAGGGGAAACAGAACAGCACGTGCAGCCATCCACCGCACCGTGTCATGTCGAGTGAACGTCGTGGTGACACACCGATTCGCCTCTTCCCATTTCGCCACATGTCAAAACTATGGATTTTTTTGGTTTTTTATCGGTTGCGTGAACATGTTTATTTTATCTCCTGGAACACGGTGGAAGGATGAAAATATTCAAATTAAATTCGTCTTAAACGAAACTACGGTACCATCATCGTTCGCTGAAAGAACTCGAGGTTACCAGAATGACATTTTTACTGGAACAGTCACCAAAAGGAACTGCCAAATGTCGAGAAAGATCGAATGGATTTTCAAAACAGCTGCAGCCTCTTCCATTCTCCACACATCTGGAGAGTCTGAATCGAAAGATTTCTTCTGCGTTTGGTCGCAGCTGGCGCTTTTACTTTATTGATATTATGCAAGAGTGGCACATTCGAGTAAAATTCGATCAAGATCCTATCAAGATACACACAAGCGTGCTTTTACGTACATGAACGTTTTTGTTTAGTCATTTACTTACACGTCAGTACTGGCATAATTATATTATATGACCGCAATTAAAACATTTCTTACCATGTGTTCTTTCCATTCAATTTCGTTCAGAAGACAGAAATAGTTGCAAACTGACTGATAGCATTTAAATATAATATTGTAACATTGTTATTAACCTACCTACAACCCTTTCCGTCTTCCGCACAGAGGAAGAAACTGATGTGGATAATGACAAAACTCTTCAGTGTCTTTCTGTGTCAGTATACACACTAAGGAACGGACAGAATCGAACAGGTCCACATATTATGCTGGCATGTTACTTTAGGAAATTTTAGAGACATTATGCAACTGTGGACATGAGTCACCATAAAGCAGAGGAAGCGATTTCCTAAAGTGTGTGTGTGTGTGTGTGTGTGTGTGTGTGTGTGTGTGTGTGTGTGTGTGTGTGTGTGTGTGTGTGTGTGTGAAAAATGTATTAGTGAAACGAACGTGACAGTTACGCGTAGTAGATCCGATGTCTGTATCTACATTTTCATCCTATCAAATGGGTCATAATGTGAGTCACAATACATCAGTATAGAAGACAGAGATCACTTGCAAATGTGTATACATAATCTGGTTAAATGGACAAATACTTGGCTGTTGCAATTTAACAGCGAGAAATGCAAAGTTCTGCACCTTGGAAAGAATAATCCACAGTATCAGTACACGATACAGGAAAAGGGGGTAACTCGAACAATGGATAGTACAACAGCGGAAAAAGATTTAGGGATCACGATGGATCCAGAACTAAGCTTTGAGGCACATATAAATAATATTGTGAAAAAGGGAAATCAAATTTCTGGTCTTCTTGTGAGAACTATAACTAATAAATCTCCCGAAATTATGATTCCATTTTTCAAAGCTCTGGTTAGACCCATTATTGAATATGGAAACTGAGTATGGTGCCCTTACCTTAAAAAGCACATAAACATGATTGAAGGAGTTCAACGCAGATTTACCAAGTGTATAACTAATAATACTAATAGTACTCGTGATCTTAGTTATGAGGAGCGCCTGGCTCTTTTTAATATGCCTAGCCTAGAGTTTAGAAGATTAAGAGGTGATCTCATTGAAGTATATAAGATCATGCACAATATTTATGATCCTTGCACCACCTCTTCCTTGTTTACTATGGCTAACTACGATAAAACTCGAGGGCACAACTTCAAAATAAACAAAACTAATTTCGTAACTAACCAGTTCCGCAAGTTCTTTACTAACCGTATCATAAATCTGTGGAATAACCTTTCCTATGACACCATCAATGCACCATCGGTAAACGCCTTCAAAAATCACATTGACAAAAAGTTTAAGAACCATGTATTTTCCACAGAGTTAAATCTTTATTGAGCTGTAGATAAATATAGTATACACTATGCCAGATTTAAACAAGGGTCTGTTCACAACAAGTGATCCAAAAGCACATAAAATGGACACTGATTATGAGGGCAAAAGGCTTTTAACCTGTAGCCAAACATTTCTGCGATTCTGTGATTTCATGATCATTGCACACCGTCGGCACACAAATATAAACTCACCTCTCTTCTTTCAAAAAAAAAAAAAAAAAAAAAAATATATATATATATATAATATATATATATATATATATATGTATGTGTGTGTGTGTGTGTGTGTGTGTGTGTGTGTGTGTGTGTGTGTCACCCAGTGTGATGAACGAATCACAAATTAATCACAAATTTTGGAGGTGCGGGACGGCAAGATGGGGGCGCCAGGGGCAGAAAATAATGTTTTTCCTGACCCATTAATTTTGAAAATGACCCATTGATTCTGTGGTGAACTGGCCAAATGACCCATGGTGTTCTGGACCAAACCTAAACTGATCCGGTCCCCAGTATGATAGTAACAGTACAGTGGAGTGGAGTGATGGCCTAGAGGAAAACGCGTCCGCCTAGGAAGCGAGAGAATCAGCGCGCTGGTTCGATTCACGGCTCAGCCGCCGATATTTTTCTCCCCCTCCACTAGACCTTGAGAGTGGTGGTCTGGACGCTAGTCATTCGGATGAGACGATAAACCGAGGTCCCCGCGTGTGCAAGGCATGCACGTAGCGCACGTAGAAGAACCCACGACAACAAAGGGGTTGTTACTGGCAAAATTCTGTAGAAAAACCCACTTCAATAGGACTGAAATACAAATGAAACTGCACGCAGGAAAAGATACAAAAAAAAGGGTGGCGCTGTAGTGTAGCGACGCGCTTTCCCCGGGGAGAGCAGCCCGAATTTCACAAAAAGAAATACAAATACAAATACAGTCAGTTTGAGTTCCAGGATGTGGATTCAGAATTGCGTTTGTTATCAGTAAGAGGAAGACTAAAAGAATCTTGGTCGACTTACATGAGACAAAAGAGGCAACGGCGGTGTCGAGCCACAGGCTCTCCTTCAGGCAAAACTGCTTTTGTTTATTTTTGGTGGTGGTGTTGAAATTCAGTCTCACACATGATGAGAAAGGTACATTTGATTCGACAAATCGTCTGTCATACAGCTGTATTGCAAAACACACGAGAACTGGTAAAACATTCAATATTCATTAGGTCCCGGAATTTAGGATACTAAATACGGATCATAAATGAAGGCAACAGAAGTGGAGACGGCGGACAACATTTCTTCTCAGTGTTCGGCACGTGCACCCCCAGTATACCCTGCACGAACCGGCGGACAGCGAAATTACAACCACCTCACCTTCTGTGACCTGCCCAGGTTGTCGTCTGCCACCTCGACCTTACCTGTCCAGGTTCATGGCCAACGACTGAGCAAACCTTGTGACTTCTCTGCACTCCCACTGTGTGCACTCTGCACACTGACGGCACTTCAAGTCTGTGGACGCTTCATACTGGTCACCTGACGTACGTTGCAAAACTGCAAGAAATCACGAAACGAAAATAATCCACACACTTGACGAATTGCATTTTACATTCCGACCATGACAAACCAGTCAAACCTCCCTCCAAGTTGAACAAAGATTCAAAGATTGTTCTCTCTTTAAACTGGGCCAAAAGCAAACCTTCAGCTGATTGGTCACAAAATCAAATGTTAATTTTTCTTGACCAATCCACTGCACGCCCGCGTTGCAAAAGAAAAGAAAAAAGTCGTATTTCTCGAAATGCACGTGCTGCATAACAAGAGCCACAGCAAGAAACGAAAAAGGGTGTTTTGCCATGGCGACCTGCACTGCATCTCTTTGCGATGTAGACAGATGCGACAGATGCAGAATGTTTAGTAAATTCTCTGCAGGGATACATATTCACATTCACCATACTTTTCAGGCTTGCAGATGGTTTTAGCTCTCTCTGTATATAATCTGTGTCCTGCAGCTGTAAACGCTTACAGTAGCAATTAAAACAAAAGTGAATACATCGATTATTTAATATTTGCTCTCTTCTTTTCCCACTCATGTATGCCTGTGTGCTCGCATCTGCTCCCATCCCCCTTTTTTTCACCCCTACGTGTACTTTTCCTTCTGAAATATTATGGAACAGGCAGCTGAATGTCAGTGGTTGCTTTCTGTATGTCCTTATATTGAATAAAACAAGCGGGGGGGGGGGGGGGGGGGGGGACAAAAACGCTGAATTGCATCGTCAGTTATGTCGACCCTCTACACATTTTCCAACTTCTCAATCTTTGGATATCTTAATTATTCCCAAGGACCTCTTTCTATTTCGATGTCGTAAACACTGACATATAGAGTAAGGTAAGTGCTGGACAGTGACTGTTATTGTTTTTTTTTGTGGTTTTTTGTTGTTGTTGTTTTTTCCTGTTTTTCTCCCATGACTTTAGGCAGTACCAATTCATACGTTTGTTATGGAAAGTAGTCTCCCATTAATTTGAAGACGTCTAAAATTAATATTTTGGCTTTTTCACTGCACGTCGCATTCTTGAACAACGACGAAACGTTGACCGGTTTGTCCAAAATGGCTCGATCATTCTCGTTTGTCCTCTCATGTCCTAGTTTGTGCGTGAGTAGTATATGATGCCCGACTTCTTTTTTTTTACTTTTTTTTTTTTTCTCTCTCTCTCCCTTTCTAACTCCCCCCCCCCCCTCCCACCCCCGAGTGCGTGAGTGTGTGTGTAATCTTGTTAGTGGTCTATGGACATATCTTACTCTTCCCCCTTTTTTTCCTTCTCAATTTAGTACGTTGATTTTTTTTTTTTTTTTGTTTTTTTTTTTTTACGCTTGATATTTGAATTTCGTGCGTGTTTCTCTCTCTTTTTTTGGCCAGTGCTATGTGGATAAAATCATATGTATTTGCTTATCTCATTACCATGGTCACGGTAAAAAAAAAAATAATAAAAAAAAATCGTTTCGTTTCGTTTCGTTTGGCCTTGAGCATTTGTAATGCTTTCAAGCAGACTTCCTTGAGTAACAGAACTGAATTAATAAGCCACATGATATATTTCAACATTTGCAATTTGTTGAAAGCGGAAAGGAGAGTGTGTTTGAAAGTGGGGAAATTCATAAAGATAAAAATGAAAGATAAAATAAATTCATAAAGATAGGAAAGAATACAAGATGATATGTTTGTTTTTTATATTCATCTGGCTGGGGTGTTTTTTTTTTTTTTTTTTTTTTGTTTGTTTTTTGGTTTGTTTGTTTGTTTTTTGTTGTTTTTGTTTTTTAATTATACCAATTTCATGTGTTTTACTTACTGTTTATGTTTTATTTTGGTGTATAATATCTATCTATGATATGATGTATATAATGCACCATTATGTCATGAAGGGAAACCACTGGACATTGGCAATCTTTATGTGCGAATGCAAATGTGAGAACATGGTAAGATAAATTAATGTGAGAATGTATGTCAGGCACTGACTCAGTTTTCCATCTGACCGATCACTTGATGACTCAATGACCTCGTCTCTTTCAATTGTTCTCTTAACTGTTTCAAATCATACGTGTATGTTTGTGTTGAGATGTTTGAGTGAATGTTTTTTTAGTGCTATTGTAAAGGGCATAGAGTTTAACTTGATGAATGTGCGCAATGGCGAGATGTCAAAATGAATAGAATGGAAAGAGAAGGGAGGTAAGCTGAGAGGAGGGAACAGAGCGGAAAAGATGAACGCAGTTGCTGCCCACAGGCAATGGGAAGCGGGGACCACTGACACCAAATTTGTGTCGTGAGGTGGTGAGTAATCAGTATTCAGTAGCTCAACGAGGACAAATCCATATACGCTACACCACATCTGCCAAGCAGATGCCTGACCAGCAGCGTAACCCAACGCGCTTAGTCAGGCCATGAAAAAAAAGAAAGAAAAAAAGAAAAAAAAGCATTAAAAAAAAAAGAACGACTACTACTAATAA
>NC_134888.1:6090791-6160791 GCF_041734735.1 Babylonia areolata | reverse complement strand
TTTCGTGTCGCCTGTAAATCTGTTTCGTCTAGACCGTAGATCATTTCTTTAAAACAAGAAATAATTACCCATGTCGGTTTTTGTTTTGTTGTTGGTTTTTCCCACCCCCACTTTTAGTTGTTCTTCAGGACTGTGTCCTGCGATTGATTTTATAGGTCATGATCTGCACATACTGATACTGAGTACATACTGCTAGGTTACAGAACTTTTATAAACTGCATGAACAGACGGTTTCTCAGTATGACTGCCACACTGTGTTTCTCTCCAACACAATCACCTGCATGCACAGATGCTTATGCACACACTGTGTCATTGAACAGTTTTACACACACACACACACAGAGATTTGCACACACACACACACACACACAGAGGGTTCACACAGACATACCATGAGTGTGTGTGTGTATGTGTGGATCTGTAGACAGATTGTAGACAGGACATGTATTGTCTGCAATAAGCATGTAATATACATGCAATATATCTGTTACAACATTATATTTATTTGTGTGAATCTGTTTCTTTTGGGGCAGGTGAATGTAGGGTGTGTGCCAAAGAAAGTCATGTTCAACACAGCCATGCATGCAGAGATGATCCACGATCACAAGGAATATGGTTTTGATGTGGAGCTGAAAGGGTTTGATTGGAGGTATGATAATAATTATGATAATGATATTGATGGTAAAATATTTATTAGTGCATTCCTAAAGTGTAGTTTTGAGCTGCATTTGAAATGATTGTGAATTTAATGCAAAGGAACATATAAATTCACTTTGCATGCATGTATGCACATGCATGCATACACACACACACACATGTACAAATAAACACATGCACAAATACACTGAGGAAGGGACACACATACACACACAGATGCGCACACACATATAACAGGCACACAGAAGTATGCTGGTTAATACTGCTTCCAGGGGAACCTATTTGTTGTTTGTCAGTCATGTATGTGTGTGTGTGTGTGCAAATCTCTGTGTGTGTGTGTGTTCCTTCCTCCATCTTACCTTCAGCATTCATGTGAAACAACTCACTCACCCATGCAGGTGGGCTTTTATAATAATCATGAATGGTGGTTTTCAACTCTGCCTTTGGAGAGAACCTGATCACTTGGTGTTTATGTCCCTTTTTACCTCAGTTTAAAAAAAAAACTTCATGTAAAGGGAACCCATTGACCCCTTAACTGCTGCTGACAAGTGTGTTTGTCAGTGAAGGGCTGTCACCTGAGGACACGGAACTGACGTTAGAGGTCAAGACATAATAATAATAATAATGGATACTTATATAGCACACTATCCAGAAATCTGCTCAAGGTGTTTTACAAAAAGGCTTTTGTTACATAAGACATTACATCTATGTTACATACACACACCAGAATGTGACTACACACACACATACACACACATACATTTTAACATACATGTGTATCGAACAGCTACCCTAACACATACGCATACATAGGCAGGCACAAACTTACATAAACACACGCATACACAATACACATTCATATACATGCATGTAGTTATGTACACATACATATGTATACACACATAGTCAAGCACAGTTAACGCAAAGGAAGTGGACCTGCTACAATTGGACTTACTGCTGAGGGAAAAGGTGAGTTTTGAGACGAGATTTAAAAGATGTGAGGGAATCAGAATGACGGAGGTTATTAGGGAGCTTGTTCCACGTCTTTGGCGATTGAAAAGAAAACGATCTGTGTCCATAGGTCTTACTTCTGACGTGACGTATCCTGAGAAGTCGAGTATCAGAGGAAGAACGGAGCTGGCGAGACAGGGTATAGATATGGAGGAGTTCAGAAAGATACCAGACATCAGTCACCATTCTTTATTTGGACTTCTTCCCCTTGGAACTGCGTTGCTTTTTTCATACATTTGAAATCAATGACACCATTTAGAGGTACCACAGAATAGTAGTTCTCGCTTTTCAAATTCATGGCACACTGATCTCATTTGACTACGGTTATGCAGTCAAACGGTTAAATATGAAGGAGGAAAATTTTCCCCTTTTGTCCAGTGATTTGGTCAGGTTCATTCAAACAATCAACCGGTTACCAACCTTCCAGCCATTCAACTAATCAACAGAGCAACCCAAACCGGACAGACGTACTACATCCATCCACACCTCATCCGTTGATTTCCATGACAAAGTTTCTGGCTGACTGTATACAAACTTCACAGTTGTTTTCTTTATCGGTCCAGTTGAATCTGCAGCCCTGTTTATTGCCTGTCACCTGTCTCTCAACCCTTTTCTTCTTCTTCTGCGTTTGTGGGCTGCAACTCCCACGTTCACTCGTATGCACACGAGTGGGCTTTTACGTGTATGACCGTTTTTACCCCACCATGTAGGCAGCCATACTCCGTTTTCAGAGGTGTGCATGCTGGGTATGTTCTTGTTTCCATAACCCACCGAACGCTGACATGGATTACGGGATCTTTAACGTGCGTATTTGATCTTCTGCTTGCATATACACACGAAGGGGGTTCAGGCACTAGCAGGTCTGCACGTATGTTGACCTGGGAGATCGTAAAAATCTCCACCCTTGACCCACCAGGCGCCGTCACCGTGATTCGAACCCGGGACCCTCAGATTGACAGTCCAACGCTTTAACCACTCGGCTATTGCGCCCGTCAACCCTTTTCAGCTCCTGAGTGTGTGGGCAGTGTCCTTCGGGGTCTTTTGCTAGTCTTCAGAACAGATGTAGCAGGTCAGCCGTCTTTGAATAGTCTTCAAATGAACTGTTGTGTATTACTACTTGTGGGGGGGGGGGGGGGGGGGGGTGGTGGAAAGAGCTGACTTTACTGTCGTTATGAACTTCAAGTAAGTTCAACTTTACAAAGAATGAAGAGGTGAAACTGAAAGCTTGGAACAACTTTACTCTAATTATGTTGTGACTTTACAAAGGGCTGAAACTAGAATTCTGAAATATTCTGTGTTGTTTTAAACTGCAGCAAATGTCTGAAGTAGATGGCTTTCCAGTTTCATTGATCCATAGCACTATGTAAAAAAAAGTTGGGTTTTTTTTTTCTTCTTTTTTTTCTTTTTTTAGTATATATTCAATCATATCAAAAATATCTTGTCAAAAAAAGTTGTTTTTTTTTCTCTTTTTTTAGTATATATTCAATCATATCAAAAATATCTTGTCAAAAATTGTATTATGCAATTGCCGTCTCGCAGCTTTACAGAAGGTTTAACTCAGTTTGCACAATAAAAAAAAAAGCTGCTTCTTCTGAATCTTGAACTCCTGCCATTTGTGGTCACAGCCAAGACGAAAATGTGAGGTGATTTAACGTACATTTTTATTTCTATTTCAGTCGCATCAAGAAGTCCCGAGATGATTATATCAAGAGACTGAATGGAATTTATGAAACAAATCTGGGAAAGGTGAGAAAAATGTTGGCGGATGGAAATGATCAGTTCAACTATGATGTTAAGAACCCAGGCACAGAGATATATCCTACTTTTATGAGCCAAAGATGATAACTGAAATGTTGCAAGACAGTACTGCAATTGTTGTGCAAGCCTGCAGTGTCTGAACCCTGTTGTTTTGACTAATTTATACCATATGTAATGTATAGAGTTACGTGTGCGGAGGACTTTTCTGTTCACTTGATTGTAAGGAGCAGACGTTTTTTTGTGCATGTCCTTAACTTCAGTTACATTTTTTTGGTCTGCATGGCCACGTGATGAAGAATGCCCCAGTAATTTGTTTGAAACTGGCATGAATCAGTTGTGAATTGCGCATAGCAGTGAATGTGTATTTGAAATAAAAGAAATAAAAAACAAAAAACAAAACTGACTTTGGAAAAGAGAAAGTTATTTTTCAATGACCAGATGTGTTTGTCATGCATTTATCTCAGTTTATTTGTAGTAATCATAGATTATAAGTTTAAGTTGGCAGGCAGAACACTACTTGAGAAACACACACTTGCCGAAACTGTGATATGGGTGTATTAGGAGATGAATTACATTTTGTAATGGAATGTCCATTATTCTCAAAATTAGCAAAAGGTAATAACAAGTCAAAGTCTGTTTTTAATTTTTTGTTGTTGTAATTTTCTCAAAACAGAGAATGGAGGGTATTTAAAATAGGAGAAACTCATAAAGGTGGGAAGGATCGTTATTATTATCATAATATTCATCATTAGTAGTATGGTTATCATGAGGATGCTGTGTGCCCCCCAGTCCAAAGTGAAGACGCTGGTGGGTCATGCGCGGTTCACAGAGGACAAGTGTGTGGAGGTGGGGGGAGAGACGTACTCCGCTGATCACATCGTCATTGCCACTGGGGGACGACCCATCATCCCGGACGTTCCTGGTGCGTCTTCAGCCCTGTCCACTTTCTCTTCCTGCCTGAACCCTTTCAGTGCCAGGGCCTGTGTTACGCTCAGTGGCAACTATTTGATATTTGATTTGATATGGATTCTTATACAGTGCCTGTCCTCGGTCAAAGACCAAGCGCTTTACAAACTCGGGGTCATTCTCACAACAGGCTGCCTACCTGGGTAAGAGCTGACTGACGGCTGCCATTGGGCGCTCATCATTTGTTTCCTGTGTCATTCAGTCAGAGTTCAGTCACGCACACGTTCACACTCAGAAAGACATTTAACATTTGCCAAGGGATGTTTTGGTCATGGAGGGTAATAAGTGTTGAAAAAAAAATTCCAGCATTCAAAATACTGTATGAACTGTATTTTTCTCAAAGGGAAATGAACACACTATTCAGTTACGACAATTTCACATGGATTTAGTGATTTTTGGATACGGAAATTCCTACAATGATGCAGGCAGGAATTTCTGTCCCGGGGCATGTTTATTGTTGGCCAGAAGGGGACGGAAATTTCTGTCCTGAGGCATGTTTATTGCTGGCCAGAAAGGGACGGAAATTTCTGTCCCGGGGCATGTTTATTGCTGGCCAGAAGAGGACGGAAATTTCTGTCCTGAGGCATGTTCATAGCTGACCAGAAGGGGACGGAAATTTCTGTCCCGGGGCATGTTTATTGCTGGCCAGAAGAGGACGGAAATTTCTGTCCTGGGGCATGTTCATAGCTGGCCAGAAAGGGACGGAAATTTCTGTCCTGGGACATGTTTATTGCTGCCCAGAAGGGAATGGAAATTTCTGTCCTGGGACATGTTTATTGCTGGCCAGAAGGGGACGGAAATTTCTGTCCTGAGGCATGTTTATTGCTGGCCAGAAAGGGACGGGAATTTCTGTCCTGGGACATGTTTTTTGCTGACCAGAAGGGGACGGAAATTTCTGCCCTGGGACATGTTTATTGCTGGCCAGAAGGGGACGGAAATTTCTGCCCTGGGACATGTTTATTGCTGGCCAGAAGGGGACGGAAATTTCTGTCCTGAGGCATGTTTATTGCTGGCCAGAAGGGGACGGAAATTTCTGTCCTGGGGCACGTGTTTTTGCTGGCCAGAAGGGGACGGAAATTTCTGTCCTGGGGCACGTGTTTTTGCTGGCCAGAAGGGGACGGGAATTTCTGTCCTGGGACATGTTTTTTGCTGACCAGAAGGGGACGGAAATTTCTGTCCTGGGACATGTTTATTGCTGGCCAGAAAGGGACGGGAATTTCTGTCCTGGGACATGTTTATTGCTGGCCAGAAGGGGACGGGAATTTCTGTCCTGGGACATGTTTATTGCTGGCCAGAAAGGGACGGGAATTTCTGTCCTGAGGCATGTTTTTTGCTGACCTTAGCTTCTCATCATTCAGATGTGACAATGACCTGAGGCTCTGTTTGGAACACACACTTGACACACTGAAAAAAGAACCTGTGGCAATACATAAGAGACTGAAACGATGCAAATATGGGGCACACATTTTTCTCATGTGAAAATTTCACACATTCGTCTCACGTGAAAATTGCAAGGAAAATGACTCGCTTTAAATTTCAGGGGCCGAGCATGGAATCACAAGTGATGGCTTCTTTGACCTGGAAACCCTCCCAAAGTGAGTGTGTTTGAATGTGGGTTGTACTATCCAGACATTTTTAAAGCGTGAAACCAGCCTTAAAACGACACGACACAACGTAATACTGCACCACACCAAACAACACAGCAAAGTTCAGCACAGCACAGCACACCACACCACACCACACCAAACATTTTACAGAGGAGGCAACTGCTGTTCCGACTATTTGGGCTAGAATTTGTTTATAGTGGAGAGTGTCTTGCCCAAGTACATCCCCACTCTCTCGGCCAAGAGGGTTTTAGGACAGTCGGCGTTGGGATGGTTCCCAAAGGCCAACTAGCCCAAAAGGCTGCAGCACTAAGAGCCAGTGCAGTTTTGCCTCCTAGTTTGAGAGTCATAGCCCTTCACAAAAGGCTAAGCTGTAAATGATTTCCCATTGACTGGAGAAACCATTGATAATACAGCTCTCACTTTACTGTTGGTCCAAATGTAAACTTATGTCAATATGTGATATAAGCTGATTGTTGGGGCTAACACCAAACAACACAGCAAAGTTCAGCACAGCAGAGCACACCACACCACACCACACCACATCAAACAACACAGCAAAGTTCAGCACAGCAGAGCACACCACACCACATCAAACAACACAGCAAAATTCAGCCCAGCAGAACACACCACACCACACCACACCACACCACACAGCAAAGTTCAGCACAGCAGAGCACACCACACCGCACCACACCACACCACACCACACAACACCACACAACACAGCAAAGTTCAGCACAGCAGAGCACATCACACATCACACCACACCACACAACACAGCAAAGTTCAGCACAGCAGAGCACACCACACCACACCACATCAAACAACACAGCAAAGTTCAGCACAGCAGAGCACATCACACCACACCACACCACACCACACAACACAGCAAAGTTCAGCACAGCAGAGCACACCACACCACACCACACAACACAGCAAAGTTCAGCACAGCAGAGCACATCACACACCACACCACACCACACCACACAACACAGCAAAGTTCAGCACAGCAGAGCACATCACACATCACACCACACCACACAACACAGCAAAGTTCAGCACACCACACCACACTTCACCACATCAAACAACACAGCAAAGTTCAGCACAGCAGAGCACATCACACCACACCACACCACATCAAACAACACAGCAAAGTTCAGCACAGCAGAGCACATCACACCACACCACACCACACAACACAGCAAAGTTCAGCACAGCAGAGCACACCACACCACACCACAGTACACCACACCACACAACAAAGTTCAGCACAGCAGAGCACATCACACCACACCACACAGCAAAGTTCAGCACAGCAGAGCACACCACACCACACCACAGTACACCACACCACACAACACAGCAAAGTTCAGCACAGCAGAGCACACCACACAGCAAAGTTCAGCACATCAGAGCACACCACAGTACACCACACCACACCACACAACACAGCAAAGTTCAGCACAGCAGAGCACACCACACCACAGTACACCACACCACACAGCAAAGTTCAGCACAGCAGACCACACCACACCACACCGCACCGCACTGCACAACACTGACTGCACAGCACCACACCATGTAACACATCACACTGCACCACATCACAAAATGTAAACCATCTCCCAATTTACACTTTTTTAACCACAAGCCCATCAGATGCAGCACAATATCTTTCTCTCAATGTATATTTTTTCTTTTGTTTATCAATCTATCTATCTATCTGTTTTTCATTCATTTGTTTTGTCTATAGTTTAGTAGGCTCTGAAAGCGTGACCAGCATTTTGTATCTCTGCTTATGTCCAGCATATGCTTCTTTAAAAAAAAAAAAAAAGAAGAAGAAAAAAGTTAAACACATGTGGAGTAGTTTGCATAGATTGGTACCAACACCTCCTTGAAAGTGAAAGTGAAACTGTTCCAGGAAAGTGGTGGTGGTAGGAGCGGGGTACATAGCAGTGGAGCTAGCAGGGATCTTCAACGCCCTTGGGTCAGACACCAGCATCCTGATCCGCTATGATCAGGTAATGGTGCATGGGTGGATTTGTGCGTGTGTGGTGTGAATGCCGTGGTTGCCTGTGTGTGTGTGTGTGTAGTGTGGTGTGTGTATTCTTTCTGTAAGATGTGTTCTCGCTAACTGTGACTGCGACGTGGTGCATGATGATAATGAATGTACATGAAAAGCACTGCACTATATTTTTTCCGACAAAATACCACACGGGCGGATGTAGATAGTGTGAGACCTTCACACTGTGTGTAAAACATATTAGCCTTTCCATATCTTGACTCATCATTTTTAATGTAATGTTTAAGGTCAGTGAGGTCTGTTTAGGAAAAAAAAAAAAATCCTAATTGTATCTCTCATCACTTGGCAGAATTTCGCTGTCCCAGGCAGATGCATGATTTAACTCTCTCCATACGAACGGCGAAAGAGACGACGTTAACAGCGTTTCACCCCAGTTACCATCATCAAAATATTGCAAGCGGTAGGCTCTTATACTGAAGAGGTGAATGTTGACAAAGAATACCACAATTCTGACGACGGAAGCTAAAGGTTGGGTCATTCAGACACCCACTGGACATCCGAGGGGTCTGTGTAGAGGAGAAGAGAGGACTGGCCGTACTGAGTGAGTTAATGTTAACTTCCACACAGACTCGGGGAAACGATTGATGGTTGTAATCATTGGCACATGAATGTGTGTATCTAAAAGATTTGTGTTTTTAAGGAATGTATTTCTTTTTAATCAAAGCATTATTTACTTGATATTTTTTATTGTTTGGTGGATCATGCTTTCTTATTCATTCTGTGAACGCACTGGATTGAGCTGTGGTAGTGTTTTATGTTATGTTTATATCTGGCTCGATGATGTAAGGCGCTTTGAGCAGCATTAGTACTGGATATCGTGCCATAGAAAAGTTATGAATTATTATTATTATTATTATTATTATCATTGGTCTCCACTGCAAACTCAGTCCGGTTGAGCAACTACATGATTACTACTGTTAGTTGGTGATGTTGAGGAATATCTGAACCAGAACAGGCACCGCTGAAACTTCACTAGAATGACTCGGCTGCAGGTCAGAGCCTCCTCTGCAGTGTGGCCCTATGGTGGCCTAAAATGAATTGCCCTCTGTGCACTGCCGGTGTAAAAAATATGGTACGATTAACCCTTGTGTGGCTGCGTAAAAAGGGAGGGAGTGGCAAGTAGGTAGTGGTGGGGAGGTTGGGTGGGAGGGGGGGCAGGTTGGTGAGAGTGGGTTGAGGGTAATGGTACTGAAAGGCATGGGAGACAATTTGGGCTGACTGCTTATGTAATAGCATTTATTTTGTGGCACTTTGAATGAATGTGTGGTTGAGATTGCTCGTGCGTGTTGTTGCTTGTGATGCTAGGGGAAGCAATTGCGTGTTTCTTATGAATATGATTTTATTGTGATCATCGCTCCTCAGTGTCAGTGAGTACAGTTCTGGATAGCTTAGCTGATCCCGTCACAGCAACTGTAAGCCAGAGCGTGAGAATCGGCTGGACCGGACGGGTCCTAGTGTTTCGATGTTTGGCCTGTTGTCACACTGATGAGAGGCTTGCACATTGTAGCGCATTGTCGCGCATTGTCGTGCATTGACGTATTGACAACACTTATTACTGCAGCCGTCACTGTCTCTTCCAAACAGGTTCTGCGGACATTTGACAGTGTCATCTCCACCAACGTCACCAACAACATGGAAGCTGCTGGACTCAAGGTCAAGAAGCGAACGCAGGTCAGTATTTTTTTAGCGGAGGCACATTCCCTGTTGCCAGGAATAACCCTTCACTTGAGTTGCTTGGGACAAGACTTTTCAACCAGTCTGTATGTGAGAAAATGGAAATAAAAAAAAAAAGAAAAAAAATAGAGGTGGGCAGTGAAAAAATACTTGTGAAAACCAGGTTATCATTTTATCCATGAGTGTTCAAACTTTGTACCCCAAGTACTGAATTATGTGACACCGCAGTTGCTTCCCTTGGACCTAGTACAGCTATTTCCCAACTGCAGTGGGCATGATCAGTTTCACTTTCTCAATCAATTGCATTCTCATTTAATGCGTTTAACTTGATGGATTTAGCCTGCGTGATCTTCCCCAGAGTTTTCAAGGAGATTGAGCAAGTTTTTGATGACGCAGTGTGCATTTGCTGTATGATGTGGTGTACTCAGCTGTTCACACAATGCTGGTTACTATGATCAGCTTCGGATCCACTCCACTTACGCATACCCAGATTCAAACTCTCGACTGTTGGCCGCCGTTCTTTCTCTGTCTCTGGACCTTGCAGTTGGAATGAACTTCCTCTTTCGCTTCGTCAAGTCTCCACACTCAGCTCTTTCAAGTCTGGCCTTAAAACCCACCTCTTCCCAAAATAGCCTCCCTTCCCTGCCTCTTCCTTGTCTTTAGTTTCTCCAGTTTTAGAGTTATGCGTGCGTGAGAATGACTGGTGCGAAAGCGCTTACATTTGTCTCTGCACAAGATTCAGCGCTATATAAGTACCATTATTATTATTATTGGTCCACACAGAAAACGTAGTGCATTTACACTGATGGGAGTACAAAGTGCTGCCTGGACTGCAGTGTCCAGCAGTGGTGATGCTGACAGCGGAGGGGCTGCATGTGTGTGTGAGGGCAGGTGAAGACTGTGGAGAAAGGCGCCGACGGTCGGCTGAAGGTGGACACCACCACCGGCACCATCGATGACGTCGACTGTCTGCTGTTCGCTGTGGGTCGGGTCCCCAACAGTGATACACTTTGCCTCCAGAACCTGGTAAGCCTTCACATTTTTTCGCTTGTTCTTCGTTTTCATATAACCCTACCCTCCCAAAGTGGATGACCCTGAGCTGAGTGGTCCCAGTCTTTCCATTGGAGCTCAGAGCACATTCAACTTTCTGATGGGGCTCCAACCAGTGCCCTCCCAGTTGTCAGAGCCAGCATGAACAAGAGAGGCAAGGCCTTCAAGACTCACTTGTGATACACTGGAAAAAAAAAAATCCAAGCTTTTTATGTATTGTGTATAATTTCAAAATGTAATGTTTAAGATGAGAAAGATCAGTTTAGAGCGAATTAAGTCCCTTAGCATTAATTACAGAGTAATTTCCCTTTTATACTATCTGCACCAAAACGTTTGCAAAATAAATAAAACTTCCATGCTTAGCAAAAGAAGTTCCTGTTTGAACAAAAAATGATAACAATGACTCCTCTTGTTGTTGGGTCAGAATATCGGATCAAAGTGCCAAGTTTAGAGAATACAAAAAATATAAATATAACAGTAAATGCAGTTTGCATATAATTAGGCTTCATTTTTTTTTTTTGTGCCCATCCCAGAGATGCCATATTGTTTTAAACAAGATGACTGGAAAGAACTGAATTTTCCCTATTTTTATGCCCAATTTGGTGTCAATTGACAAAGTATTTACACAGAAAATGTCAATGTTAAAGTTTACCACGGACACACAGACACACACACACACAGACAACCGAACACCGGGTTAAAACATAGACTCACTTTCTTTACACAAGTTAGTCAAAAATCACTCACACAGTAAATTAGACGACGGGCCTGAATTTTGGTAAAGTGGTATTTAGCAATGCTGGTGGTTTTGGCCAGGTTAAAAAACAAATTTTCTTCTGTGAATGTGTGTGTGTGTGTGTGTGTGTGTCTTGCTTTTTGAGGAACAATCAACTACCTTGAGCATGGCAAGGGAAGTAACCTTACCTAAAATTTGATTTAAAATGCACATTATTTGGGAGTTACTTCCCTTAGAAGCTGGATGTAAGTGGTCCGTTTCTTGTTTATAGCTGATGGTTTATTTACTGTTTAACTTGGGCAAGGCACTGTCCACTGTCATCAAATTCTAGCCCAGATAGTCCGGGACTTCTTTGGTCTTCTCTTGTGTTCTGGTGGTCATCGTCAGTCAGTCACGACGGATTGTCATACACACAGAAATTGTTTGTGTACAATGTTCATTGTTATTTTGTGTTCTCTGTTGACAGGTTCTTCTTATTTGTTCTTTATCATCTATCATATACTAGCTATGTCTCTGTTGACAGGTTCTTCTGATTTGTTCTTTATCATCTATCATATACTAGCTATGTCTCTGTTGACAGGTTCATCATCTATCATATACTAGCTATGTCTCTGTTGACAGGTTCATCATCTATCAAATACTAGCTATGTCTCTGTTGACAGGTTCTTCTTATTTGTTCTTTATCATCTATCATATACTTGCTATGTTTACTGTTTACTTACTGAGCGTTACCTGTTTACAGGGGGTACAAATGGATCCAAAGGGTCACATTATCGTCGATGAATTCCAGAACACCAACGTTCCCAATGTGTACGCCTTGGGAGATGTTTGTGGAAAAGCTCTCCTTACTCCTGGTAAGTTTTTTCAGTTGAAAAAAAAAAAAAAAGATTATCGTTGGCAACATCTACTGTTTGAAATTTCATCAAGCCGTTGTGGAGATACAGAGAGTAATCTGCACATTCAAGGTTTTTTCTTTGGAAAAATGGGGACACCCTCACAACAGACTTCTCTGTACGAAACTTGGCCTGTTCTTTACAGGAAGATTGCATCGCTGCAGATCAGCACCTCCCGTCTTGTTTCTCTTGGTTTTTGTCTTTCTGCAAGAGTATTTCTTCTGCTATCAAAGCAAATTTTTCCTCTGGGCCCTCTACTTCTGGCCCTCTCAACAACACCAACCCGCTGCCTCCTCCACTTCCTCCGCTCCCTCCGAAGTGGAGGAGGCGGCGGGTTGGCGTTGTTGAGAGGGCCAGGAGTAGAGGGCCCAGAGTGTCAGCGAATCGATTGCGATCATGCCTTAATTTTAGCGCAATCGCCCAATCGAGCTACATAATTATGTGACCTGGTTGGAGACATAATTTGACAAAAAACAAGAACGCCAGAGAATCGACAGACAGACAGACAGAAAATACGAAAAAAAAACTTAGCCGTATGAAGAGCACAGGAACAGGAGTCATGATGGCTGCCAGAAAAGAGGGCGCTAGCCAGCAGGACAAAGGGGAGGTTACCTACTTCCGGGAGGTTATTGGCCGTAGTTGCTTTCGTTTTCTCCGCATAGGCGGATAGTAGTTTGCACAGGACAGGAATGTCAGACCCCTGCCGGAGTCTGCACTAGTTGGGTCACGGTAAGTATGTTATTTAAACGTAATTTTAGATAGAAAATTTCCTTTTTATTTTGCCTTGAACAACCCTGTTGTTGACTTTAAAAAAATTTTTTTTTTTCAGAATCAATTTTAATGTCAATTAAACCAGAACAAGGTTTATTAGACACGCATGCAAAGTTACATGAAACCACGCACAAAAAAAGCAAAACAAAATAGATAAATACTGAACAAGACATTGAATCACTGTTGCACGCTATGGCGTTTTTGACAGCAGTTACTGACAAATTTCCCAAACTGTCCCACAGGTTTGTCTTCCAGTATTAGCTGACTGGGTTTAATAATATTTGGAATGTAATTTTGAATTTTTTTGTAAGAATTCTATTCTAATTTCTTTGTATAATTCGCAGTCATCTAAGAAATGAAATTCATCCTCTATTGTTTGACATTGTAAACATAGCTCCTTTCTTTTGGAATATTGAAATATTGGCCTTTTTTTCTATTGCTAAATCATGACAGGATATTCTTAATTTGCACAGTGATTGTTTTTGATTATAATTAAGATATCCTTCAAGCAAATAAGGCTTGGTTCTGTATTCACGAGTAACTTTATTATAGAATAGTAGTTTAGATTTATTTTCAGATTTGTTTCTCTTCCAGAATAAAACATATCCATATTCTAGTTTATTCATTATAACGTTGCTAAGTCTATGAATATTGAATGTTGACTGATTATTCCAAACGTGTGTTGATGTGGGTTATCTCATGTGCCCTAAGTGCACTCTGCACACATAGGGATGCTCAGTTTATCGTCTCTAAAAGACTAGCGATGTGGGTTATCTCATGTGCCCTAAGTGCACGCTGCACACATGGGGATGCTCAGTTTATCGTCTCTAAAAGACTAGCGATATGGGTTATCTCATGTGCCATAGTGCGCGCTGCACACATAGGGATGCTCAGTTTATCGTCTCTAAAAGACTAGCGATGTGGGTTATCTCATGTGCCCTAAGTGCATGCTGCACACATAGGGATGCTCAGTTTATCGTCTCTAAAAGACTAGCGATGTGGGTTATCTCATGTGCCCTAAGTGCATGCAGCACACGTGGGATGCTCAGTTTAATCGTCTCTAAAAGACTAGCAATGTGGGTTATCTCATGTGCCATAGTGCACGCTGCACACATGGGGATGCACAGTTTATTGTCTCTAAAAGACTAACGATGTGGGTTATCTCTGTGCCCTAAGTGCACGCTGCACACATGGGGATGCTCAGTTTATCGTCTCTAAAAGACTAGCGATGTATACATGGGTTATCTCATGTGCCCTAAGTGCACGCTGCACACATGGGGATGCTCAGTTTATCGTCTCTAAAAGACTAGCGATGTATACATGGGTTATCTCATGTGCCCTAAGTGCACGCTGCACACATGGGACGCTCAGTTTATCGTCTCTAAAAGACTAGCGATGTGGGTTATCTCATGTGCCCTAAGTGCACGCTGCACACATGGGACGCTCAGTTTTATCGTCTCTAAAAGACTAGCGATGTGAGTTATCTCATGTGACCTAAGTGTACGCTGCACACATGGGGATGCTCAGTTTATCGTCTCTAAAAGACTAGCGATGTGGGTTATCTCATGTGCCCTAAGTGCACGCTGCACACGTGGGATGCTCAGTTTAATCGTCTCTAAAAGACTAGCGATGTGGGTTATCTCATGTGCCCTAAGTGCACGCTGCACACGTGGGATGCTCAGTTTATCGTCTCTAAAAGACTAGCAATGTGGGTTATCTCATGTGCCCTAAGTGCACGCTGCACACGTGGGATGCTCAGTTTAATCGTCTCTAAAAGACTAGCGATGTGGGTTATCTCATGTGCCCTAAGTGCATGCTGCACACGTGGGGATGCTCAGTTTATCGTCTCTAAAAGACTAGCGATGTGGGTTATCTCATGTGCCCTAAGTGCACGCTGCACACATAGGGATGCTCAGTTTATCGTCTCTAAAAGACTAGCGCCCAGGCCACCACTCTAGGTGTAGTGAGGGGGTCGGGGATGGGGGTGTTAAGTGAAAAACCCTGGACATATTTGGGGGCTAAAACCCAAGGAGACTAGACAGCCCCCCCTAGTCAGGCAGATTTACCTCTATCCATGGCTCCACTGTGTGCGTCTGAAATAAACACTCATGTGCTGCTGTTGGTTCTGTTTTTGACTCACTTGTGTAAACAAAGTGAGTCTATGTTTTAACCCGGTGTTCGGTTGTCTGTGTGTGTGTGTCTGTGTGTCCGTGGTAAACTTTAACATTGACATTTTCTCTGCAAATACTTTGTCAGTTGACACCAAAATAGAAAAAAATTCAGTTCTTTCCAGTCATCTTGTTTAAAACAATATTGCACCTCTGGGATGGGCACAAAAATTTTTTTAAAAATGAAGCCTAATTATATGCAAACTACATTTACTGTTATATTTTTTGTATTCTCCAAACTTGGCACTTTGATCTGATATTCTGATCCAACAACAAGAGCAGTCATTATTATCATTTTTTTGTTCAAACAGGAACTTCTTTTGCTAAGCATGGAAGTTTTATTTATTTTGCAAACGTTTTTGGTGCAGATAGTAAAAAAGGGAAATTACTCTGTAATTAATGCTAGGGGAGTTAATTTGCTTTAAACTGATCATTCTCATCTTACACATTACATTTTGAAATTATATTCAATACATAAAAAGCTTGGATTTTTTTTTTTTTTTAAGTGTATGACAAGTGAGTCTTGAAGGCCTTGCCTCTCTTGTTTTTTTGTGTGTTCCAGTTGCCATAGCAGCGGGTCGCAAGCTGGCTCACCGTCTGTTTGACAACAAGGAGGACTGGAAGCTGAACTATGACAACATCCCCACCGTCATCTTCTCCCACCCCCCTGTGGGCACCGTGGGAATGTCCCAAGGTCAGATGATGATGATGATGATGTTGATAACCTCCGTCCTTCCGATTCCCTCGCATCTTTTAAATCTCGTCTCAAAACTCACCTTTTCCCTCAGCAATAAGTTCAGTTGTGGCAGGTCCACTTCCTTTGCTAGTTAGCTGTGCTTGACTATGTGTGTGTACATGTGTATGTGTACATAACTACATGCATGTATATGAATGTGTATTGTGTGTGCGTGTGTTTGTGTAAGTTTGTGCCTGCCTGTGTGTGCGTATGTGTTAGGGTAGCTGTTAGATACACATGTGTGTTAAAATGTATGTATGCAGTGTGTGTGTGTGTGTGTGTGTAACATTGATGTAATGTTTTATGTTAACAAAAGCGTTTTTGTAAAGCACCTAGAGCAGATTTCTGGATTGTGTGCTATATAAGTATCCATTATTATTATTATTATTATTATGTTGATGACTACAGTGATGATGACAGTAACGATGATGATGACACCAGTGATGATGATGATGACAATGAAGATGATGATGATGAGAACAGGTACAAAATTATATATGTATGAACCCAGTAATGCTGATGATAATTAAAACAATAATGTAATCATATTCATGACCCCAATACTGATAATAATGACAACAATAATCAAAGACACAAGTATTTATGAACCCGATAATGACGATGAAGAAGACAAAATATATATTTATTAGTCTTAGTAATGATGATAATGATAACAGTAAAAAAAGACATATATTTATGAACCCAGTAATGAGAATGATAACAGTAACCAAGACAAATGTTTATGAACCCAATGATGATAATGATTACTGTAACAAAGACATATTTAAGAACCCAGACGAGTAATGACAATAATAATAATAATCACAGTACTAAAGATATATATTCATGAACCCAGTAATAATGATAATGATAACACTGAAACGAAGAGAAGAAAAAAGATCATGATCGCAATACTGAAGATATACATTTATGCTTCTCTTGAGATACATACTCCATGTGGATTTTCATTATTTCCTATTGTTTGTTTTGCTTTTGATATTGTTTACTCAGTCCTTTGATTCATAGTACTTTCGACTATTTATTTCAGAGGGGACAGTCCAGGGAAAAAATGTTTATTCTGTCTTGTATTTCACTGTACTGACTGTGATTATTTCATTTTATAGGGGACAGTATAGGGGGGGTGAGAAAATTCTTTATTCTGTCTTTTAATTCAAGGTAGCACTTTTGACTTGTTGTTTTTTTTGTTAATTGTTATATTTTCAATGTAAAAAAAAACAACAACAACAACGACGACGAAAACCTATGTGTGTCCAGAACAAGCGGAAAAGAAGTTTGGCAAAGAGAACGTCAAGGTCTACGAGTCCAACTTTCTCCCCATGTACTACGCTGTGACGGAGACCAAGTTCCGGTGCCAGATGAAACTGGTGTGCCAGCTGCCCACAGAGAAAGTGAGTTGTATATCAGGACACCCAAAATCAGGAGTGCCCGTACTGATGAATGAGTTAGTAATTTCTGCCACGACAGGTTTCTCTGTGTGAGTTTGGACTGCTCTCCTTGGTGCATTTTTCCTGCTTTCTTTCTTTTTCTTTTTTTTTTAAAGATAATTTTTCTGTCTGCAAGCTTGAGTCGTTTTGTGTGTGTGTGTGTGTTTTTTTTTGTGTGTTTTTTTTTATATAATATAATCAAGGCTGATCTTTCTGCAGAACTTCACCAGGGGTGGCCCTGTTGTCGCCATGGGTTCTTTTATGTGTGCCGATGGTGGGTCAGGTCTGGGATGAGACGATTAATATTAGGGTTATTATCATTAGTAGTAGTAGTAGTAGGAGGAGTAGCAGTATCATTATTATTCTCATCATCACCATCATCGTCATGATGACTGTGCATTACAGGTGGTGGGGCTACACATGGTGGGTCAGGGCTGTGATAAGACGATTAATATTAGGGTTATTATCATTAGTAGGAGTAGCAGTATCATTATTATTCTCATCATCACCATCATCGTCATGATGACTGTGCATTACAGGTGGTGGGGCTACACATGGTGGGACAGGGCTGTGATGAGACGATTAATATTAGGGTTATTATCATTAGTAGTAGGAGTAGCAGTATCATTATTATTCTCATCATCACCATCATCGTCGTGATGACTGTGCATTACAGGTGGTGGGGCTACACATGGTGGGACAGGGCTGTGATGAGATGATTAATATTAGGGTTATTATCATTAGTAGGAGTAGCAGTATCATTATTATTCTCATCATCACCATCATCACTGTGCATTACAGGTGGTGGGGCTACACATGGTGGGACAGGGCTGTGATGAGACGATCAATATTAGGGTTATTATCATTAGTAGTAGCAGTAGTAGGAGTAGCAGTATCATTATTATTCTCATCATCACCATCATCGTCGTGATGACTGTGCATTACAGGTGGTGGGGCTACACATGGTGGGACAGGGCTGTGATGAGACGATTAATATTAGGGTTATTATCATTAGTAGTAGGAGTAGCAGTATCATTATTATTCTCATCATCACCATCATCGTCGTGATGACTGTGCATTACAGGTGGTGGGGCTACACATGGTGGGAAAGGGCTGTGATGAGACGATTAATATTAGGGTTATTATCATTAGTAGTAGGAGTAGCAGTATCATTATTATTCTCATCATCACCATCATCATCATGATGACTGTGCATTACAGGTGGTGGGACTACACATGGTGGGACAGGGCTGTGATGAGACGATTAATATTAGGGTTATTATCATTAGTAGTAGTAGTAGTAGGAGGAGTAGCAGTATCAATATTATTCTCATCATCACCATCATCGTCATGATGACTGTGCATTACAGGTGGTGGGGCTACACATGGTGGGAAAGGGCTGTGATGAGACGATCAATATTAGGGTTATTATCATTAGTAGTAGCAGTAGTAGGAGTAGCAGTATCATTATTATTCTCATCATCACCATCATCGTCGTGATGACTGTGCGTTACAGGTGGTGGGGCTACACATGGTGGGACAGGGCTGTGATGAGACGATCAATATTAGGGTTATTATCATTAGTAGTAGCAGTAGTAGGAGTAGCAGTATCATTATTATTCTCATCATCACCATCATCGTCGTGATGACTGTGCGTTACAGGTGGTGGGGCTACACATGGTGGGACAGGGCTGTGATGAGACGATCAATATTAGGGTTATTATCATTAGTAGTAGCAGTAGTAGGAGTAGCAGTATCATTATTATTCTCATCATCACCATCATCGTCATGACTGTGCGTTACAGGTGGTGGGGCTACACATGGTGGGTCAGGGCTGTGATTAGATGATTAATATTAGGGTTATTATCATCCGTAGAAGTAGCAGTATCATTATTATTCTGATCATCACCATCATCATCATGATGACTGTGCATTACAGGTGGTGGGGCTACACATGGTGGGACAGGGCTGTGATGAGACGATTAATATTAGGGTTATTATCATTAGTAGTAGGAGTAGCAGTATCATTATTATTCTCATCATCACCATCATCGTCGTGATGACTGTGCGTTACAGGTGGTGGGGCTACACATGGTGGGACAGGGCTGTGACGAGATGCTACAGGGCTTCTCTGTTGCCATGGTGATGGGGGCCACCAAGGCGCAGTTTGACGCTTGTGTCGCCATCCACCCAACCTCCTCCGAGGAGCTGGTCACCATGCGATGATGATGATGATGATCCCTGGGACTCCCTGGCTCGGCGTCGTCCGCTGTCTGTAGGAACCATCACAACCATCACCATGTGGTAACCCCCTGTCGGTAGGACTCGTCATCATGCGATAATCTCTAGGATTTCGTCGCCATCTGCTGTTTGTAGTTTGCGGTGATCCCTGGCACTTTGTCGCTTGTTGTCGTCATCTGTTGCCTTTAGGGACCATCAGCAAGGGATAGTCTGCGGGACTCTCTTCGTCAGGGGGTTTGGTCTTTGGCTGTAGGAATTGGTCACCATGCGATAATCCCTGGGACTCTGTTTTCTTCTTCTGCTGTCTGTCTGCTGAAAGAATTTGTCAACATGGCGATAATAATCCCTGTGACGCCGTCATGAGATAACTCCAGGACCGTATCATCTTCTGATGCTGTAGGAACCATCACCATGCGATCGGCTGTGTGACAGAGGTACGTTCTTCAGCTTTCTAGAAAATTATTTTTACAGTGTGTTTATTTCTTTGTCATGCTTTAGTTTTTTTTTGACAAATATCAACAGTTGCCTTTTTCAGCTGTTTAGAAAAATTCTTTTGCAGTGTGTTTATTTCTTTGTCATCCTTTTTTGTTTAGTTTTTTTGACAGAATATGGAACTCTTTACCATGCGATAAACCCTGGGGTTTTGTCATCTTCAGCTGTTGGTCTTTGGCGTTAGGGACTTGTCACCCTGTGATAAATTGTGTGACGTCTTCTTCTTCAGCTATCCACCTTTGGCTGCGGAAAAAAACCTTTTGTGATGTTTTTAATTTTTTTTTTTATTTCTCATCCTTTTGGTTTTTGATATATTCAGAACTCTTCACTATGCAATAAACCCTGCGAGTTTGTTCACTTGTTCAACTGTCTGGCTGTAGAAAATTTGTCATGTTTTGTTTATGAACATCATAAAGGATGTGACTTTGTGTACAATGTGTGTCTTAAATATTGAAAAATCTTTTTGCAATTTCTTTATTATTTCTTTGTCTTCTTTTTTGGCTTAAAAAAAAAAAAAATCTTTGCTGTGGATTTCGTTGATCTGCTCTCTGCCATCATTTTCTTTTTCATGCGCATTATTCTTTATCTGTCTACCAAAGTGTTAATGTATTTGGATGAAGTGTACTACATTTATTTCAGATAACTTAATAAATAAATATGCGCAAATTTCAAATCAAAACTTCTTTCGGTGTTTCTGATTTTTCTGTTGAAGTGCTTTTTTTTTTTAAGATTTTTTTTTTTTTCTTCCAATTCCTTCAGTGTTGTGATACAGTAAATGCCATGGTTTTAATATTCCATCGTTATGATTATAGTTCTTTGTCCTGTGGAAAGCATAGTTATGAATTCACACCCAGTCATTCTCAAATATTTTTGTCATCACGACATGAATCTCTAGAGTGAAACATGTTTTCTGAGGTGACTGTTACCATGTTAGGGTTTGACTGGATCTCGGCCGATCTTTCTGTACCTTTTCCAGGGTAGAGGGTCAGAAATGTTGTAATTTTGATTATCTTGGAGTGGTCAGAGAGGAATTTTCTGTTTCGTTTTGTGTATAATCGAGGACATGAACGACCACATTGGAACTGAGAAATAGCAGGGAATATATCTTTTTGAGTGGCTGTACCTGGTAGAACACATAATATTCATATCTGTTTTTGTTAATTCAAAATAAGGTGTAAGTATTGTAACTGACCTTTATTACCCTAGATTTGTTGAAGTATAACTGACCTTTCATGCTGTAGTTTTTTTTGTTTAGTGTGTATGGGACCACAGTGCCTATTAAAAGGGAAAAAAATGTGTGGACTGTATTCCTAGCCATTAAAAAAAAAAGTAATATAAACTGTTAGGTGTCAAGAAGAATGTTTTAAGATTTGTTATCTTCTGATGGGTATTTTTTTTCATATTTATTTTAGAGGTTATTCGTATTTGAGTAGCTTTCACGGGTACTGAGTGATTCAATATGATTTTCTTTTTGTAACATTGTATTTTAATGCTTTTCGCTCTTGAATGCTTTTTTGCTGTGCTGTTGATTTGGTTGATGGTTGAAAATAAAACAACACTTGTTACATGATAAGTTTTTGTTGATTCTGCATTTAGTGTGTGACTGAAAAAAAAATCTACCTACCTCTAATATTCCCAAGAAAATGATTAGACTTCATTATGGAATGCCCATGTTTAATGACAAGATTGATGGAATGTATGTTGTGTTACTGCCTTTAGAACGACAGAGTAGAAAGAAAGCCAACAACATTTTGATGAACAGTTTACACATAAAAGAAAGCATCCATAGGTTTTGATATCTTTTGTTAAGAGTTTAACTTGATGCTGTGTAGTTTGATCGATCGACTGAGCATATCCAATCATGAATGTACATGTGGTATCTCGCAATACGACAACAATCGTACAAATTAATCAAATACTGCCAAAGAGCATTTCCTTCTCTATACCTCACTGTACAGCAACAATCATGCAATTTAATCAGTTTCCACCAAAAAGCATCTTTTTATCTGCTTCTTTTTTGATACCATGGCTGAGCTGTTAATATGTTTTTGGTTTCAAGGATATATATCAAATGAACTTTTGGCCTGATATTTACAGTTATATATTTTTTTGTGCATGTGTGCCCCCAGAAGTTTGATACATTTGTTTTCTCTGTTTTGATGATGATGGGGGATGTCCATTTAGACTTGGGACTTGTGGACAAGGCTGTACTCTCATAGGTGATCACAGTGTCCACCAGGCTCAGAAATACAAACACCTGCAGTGTAAATTTGAGCAACACTCCCAAAGGCAGTTTCAGTTTCAGTTTCAGTAGCTCAAGGAGGCGTCACTGCGTTCGGACAGATCCATATACGCTACACCACATCTGCCAAGCAGATGCCTGACCAGCAGTGTAACCCAACGCGCTTTGTCAGGCTTTGAGAATAAATAAATAAATAAATAATAAAAAATAAAATAAAAAATAAAATAAATAGAATGAAATAAAATAAATAGATAAATAATAATAATATAATTAAAAATAAGTAAATAAATAAATAAATAATAATGATAATAATAATGGAAATAAAATAAATAACTAGATAAATAAATTAAAAAATTTAAAAAAATAAATTATAAAAAAAAAAAAAAAAAAAATAGGCACTTCCTTGCAGTGGATGATGCTTTGTGGTCTCAGTCTTGTAACCCTGGATAGCAGTCGGCCACAGGATGAAAAAAAACCACCCTCACTTCTAAAGGGGCTTGAACCCACGTCCTCCCTGTCATCAGTCAGCGATGTAACCACTTCACCAAGTTAGCTGCTTGGCTGATGTGTTTGCCATAGAGTTTTTCTTTTTTTCTTTTTTTTTTTTCTTTTTTTTTTTTATCACAAATTTCTCTGTGTGAAATTTGGGCTGCTCTCCCCAGGGAGAGCGCGTTGCTACACTACAGCGCCACCCTTTTTTTTGTTTGTATTTTTTCCTGCGTGCAGTTTTATTTGGTTTTTTTTCGTATCGAAGTGGATTTTTCTACAGAATTTTACCAGGAACAACCCTTTTGTTGCCGTGGGTTCTTTTACGTGCGCTAAGTGCATGCTGCACACGGGACCTCGGTTTATCGTCTCATCCGAATGACTAGCGTCCAGACCACCACTCAAGGTCTAGTGGAGGGGGAGAAAATATCGGCGGCTGAGCCGTGATTCGAACCAGCGCGCTCAGATTCTCTCGCTTCCTAGGCGGGCGCGTTACCTCTAGGCCATCACTCCACATTTTGAAACCTGAAGGGAAAATCGGCTGGGCTGTAAGCAGCATGCTTTGATTTAGAGGGGAAAAAGCTATCAGTCTGTTAACAACCATAATGTTATGTATTTGAATAAAGACTTTGACCAACATTCCAGTAACATCTTGGCTTAAAGTTAAAAAAAAAAAAAAAAGAAGATTTTGCTGCTGAAAATTGTCCTACTAATTCTAGCCCTGTCCATCCTTTACTTGCTAAGTTGTTCATGAGGTGTTCACGCTTTTGATTCTCATCAGATGAATATGCTGCACTCTCAAGAGGTTGAACCTTTGAAAGAGTTGAATGTAATGCACATCATATTACACGTGTCATAAAGAAAAAGAAAAAAAGTTGCATGTGAAAGCCAGTTCCACAAATGAGATGTTCTTGCAGTTTACTTTTAAGAGCAATGGCACCACAGTTTGAGTAAAAAAGACCGTTATCTGCTGTGCAAACTTATTTGAAGTTGTTTTTTTTTTTATCATGTGATGATCTCTTTTTCTTCTTTCTTTCAGTGTTAGATATATCTATATATATATATTGTGTGTGTGTGTGTGTTCTCTTTGGTCAAAGAAATTATACTGCTTTTGCTGCAGACAGCATAGACTCACAGTTTGCTGTGTACATGTATGTACTCCATTTGGTTATACCTTATACTTACACTTGTTAATTTTTTTTTCCATACAACTGTTTGAGAGGTTATATTAAACAGAAAAAAACAACTAACATTTCTGCTGTTGTCTTCTGATTTTGCGGTTGTACAGGTGGGTTTGTCTGTTTCTGTGCTGTGATTAGAAAATACTTTCTTGTTGACTGGAATTAGTGGAAAAGACTATATATTTACTGTTCACTGTCTGCCGTGTTACCAGATTTAAAACTTCAGCTGTGAAAGATTTGAAAATACAGAAGAGTTTATTCTGATATTGGTGTCTGTGTGTACTTGACTGAGTGGTTGTGCATTTTGTTCCTTCCTTGATTCACACACTGCTATCAGAGTTTATGGTACAGCTCAAAACATACTTCCAAAAAATAAAGGGCTGTGTTTGTGTACAGTACAGGCACACTGCACATAGATGTTACACAGTAACAAGCAAGAGTGTGTATGCATGCGCAGTCTTGCATATATACTTGCAAGAGCAGATAGGGGGGAAGGAAAACAAACACACACGCAAACACTCACACATGTACATGCAGTATACGCACACACAACACACACACACACGTTCATACTCACTCACATGCAGTAAACACACATACACATGTGTGCACGCACATGCATACATAATACACAAACTGAATTGGTTGATTTGATATCAGTATGTTAACCCTAGTTACATTAAATTTGGCCAAAAAAAAAAAAAAAGAAAGAGAGAGAGAGGGGGAGTTGTCTGTGTGTGTGTGTGTGTGTGTGTGTGTGGTGACAGAAGTAGCAGTAGCTGTTGTATAAGTTGTAGTACTGTCATTTCACATAATTTAAACAGTGTGTGTGTGTGTGAGTAGCTGTAGTTGTAGAAGTAGTAGTACTACCATTTCACGTGTGAGTGTGTGAACGCATGAGTGTGCGAGAGTGTGTGTGTGTGTGTGTGTTTGTGAGCATGTGTTATGAAGGTGAAAACAAACCTTCAGATATGCGCAGTTTGTCATGTATTACTTTATGGCAGGGATACCTCCAAGTGTTACAGATCGTCATTCAGTTTGCTCTTCTGTTCGTTCATTTCAAACTTATTACTCAAACAACGGTTTAAACGGACAGGACCAACATACACATGAACGCTCACACACACACACACACACACACACACACACATCCACCCACACCCACCTACACACACACACGCACACAAACACACATTCCCGAACGCGCTGACGGAAGGAATGATGGAGATGTGTACCCATACCCTTCACGGTATGGTTGTCTAGCAGTCAAAAGAGGTCAGAAAGTGGAATGGCTTTTGGTGCAGTCCATTAGCTGTCAGCATAACCCTCTGATTACTGTCAGTGCTAATGGCTCACTGGGTATCACGTGCCGGGTCTCCCGCTTACCCCCAAAGTGGGGGGACACAACAGCTAGGTATTGTCTTACAAAAAAAAAAAAAAAAAAAAAAAGAAGGAAGAGATAAGTAAAGATAATGAATAATTAAGAGCAGATAGGGGGGAAGGAAAACAAACACACACGCACACACAACCACGCACATATGCACGCTCACACACACACACAAACGTGCGTTCACATACATACACACAAACACACATCAGTATAACCACATCTTAGACACATGCGCGCACACATACACTCGGACGCACGCGCACATAATGTACACACACACACACACACAGAATCATGTAGTGACCAGCCAAACTAATGAGATGATTCATGTACTTGGACGTAGAGGCACAGACAGAGAGAAACATTACCAGTTTGCAAAGAATGAGAACCACAGTAAGAAAAAAAAAAAAGTACAGTACAACCAACTATATCCATAGCCTACCACAACCACTGCAATTCGATCTTCTATATCATCATGGACAACAACAGATGCAGCGACGCAGTCAATATCGCTGTTTCTTGTTTGTCTGCTGCTTTTTTTGTTTTTATTCTTTCTGCAGCAAACATGACCTCTTGCCAAGTCACAAGAAGCGAGGACACTAAAAGAGGATATCCAATACACCCTCTCCCGAAAACGAGCCACACAACCCTCCTTCACCCCCCCCCCCCCCCCGCCCCCGCCCGACCCCCCCCCCCCCCTCTTAAGCTGTGACCCCGGCACCCCGTACCTTCACCTTCACCTATCCCGTAGTCTTGTGGACCGTTTGGGCGTCACAGGCAACCAGCATCCTCCAATCCTCTCGGTTTTCTGACCTCCTGACTGTATCGCTCAACCTCAAGCCCGTCCATTCTGGGATGCTGTCCTACCATCTCTTCCTCTGTCTGCCTCTCCTTCTCCCCCCCCCCCCCCCCCCCCTTGCACTGTGCCCTGCAGGAATGTCTTGGCAAGCCCTGACGATCTCGTGACATGGCCATACCATACCGTACACTTAGTGGCAAAACTGCGTAGTGATGACAGTACACGGTGATGGGAACTGAGCACGTGGCTTGAGCTCTTCTCTTTGAAAATGACAAGACGGCGGGGGGGGGGGGGCTGAGATTAATACGGTTAAGCCATATCTCGGCTCTTCTTCATATCACATGTACTACGATGACCAACGTAATACCAACAAGCAAACAAAATAATTTGCAAGTTATGATTCTCGACGTGGTTTGGTGTTTCGCTGGGTACTTACTCAGTTCTGTCTCCATGCCCCCACACGTACCCCGCCCCCTCCCGAGCTCTGCTCCGACTTACAGTACAGCTGGGATCTTTAACGTGCGAAGTTGCTCTGTATCCATACAGACACTAAGCGGGATTCAGGCTCTAGCAAGACTGCACACCTGTCGGGAGACCGCAGCTGAAGAACCACAACACACCCAGGAAATGTGTGTGATGTTTTCTTCCCTGTCTTTCTCTCTATCTTCTTCTTCTTCTTCTTCTTCTGCGTTCACCCGCATGCACACGGGTGGGCTTTTACGTGTATGACCGTTTTTACCCCGCCATGTAGGCAGCCATACTCCGTTTTCGGGGGTGTGCATGCTGGGTATGTTCTTGTTTCCATAACCCACCGAACGTTGACATGGATTACAGGATCTTTAACGTGCGTATTTGATCTTCTGCTTGCTGTATACACACGAAGGGGGTTCAGGCACTAGCAGGTCTGCACATATGTTGACCTGGGAGATCGGAAAAATCTCCACCCTTTACCCACCAGGCGCCGTAACCGTGATTCGAACCCGGGACCCTCAGATTGACAGTCAAACGCTTTAACCACTCGGCTATTGCGCCCGTCTCTTCTCTCTATCAATGTGCGTCTGTGTTGTTCAAAAGAAAAAACCAAACCAAAACAAAAAACACACAAAATCCCCCCACTTGTATACGAGACAAGAGCAATAACAACAATAACACACAGGTCTATTATGTATTTGCACATCTTTACCGAGTTCTTGCCAACATGTTTTGCACGGGGGAAAACAGGCATCAGGTGTAATCGACGACTCGTTTAGATTAAATTTTAAGAAAAAAAACACTTCAGTTTGGGGAGAACGAACGCCATAATAATACCCCCCCCCCTCACCCACCGCCCCTCTGGCTTCGTCCTCCCCCTGCCACCCCCCTCCCCCTCCGCCCCACCACACATAAAATATATTCATACAAACACCCACACCTCACACACACACACACACGCACGCACGCGGGGTGCACACACACACCTCCCACACACACACGCCTCTCCCACATATAAACACATGCACAAACACCCTTCCCACATACACCCCTCCCCCCCCCCCCCCCACACACACACAACCATCAACCCCCCCACCCCCCCGCCCCCCAATCCACTCCATTTTTTTTTTCACTCACCTCACCCCACTGTCTTTCAAACAAAAAAAACACAACAACATCAACAACAAAAACGAGAACGAAAATTAACACTGAAGAAAACAATATGCTAAAGTGCCCGCCCGAAAAGATGAAAGCGTGCAATCAGAGCCATGATATCCAGGGTGTCCATTTGCGGTTGTGCAAGACGTCTACACAATGCAAAGTGCACAGTCACTCACACGGGCAGGGTGAGAGGCAGAAAAAAAAAAAGGGGGGTGGGGGGGAGAGAAATGAAGTCCGAAAACACAGAGCAGACGAGACAGGGCGCCATCTGGTGCCGTGAGCCACGAAAGAGCAGACGGCTTCCGAACCGGTGGAGTTCCTTCGAGTGAGGCAGACTGTTTTACTTTCTCGCTGTCTTGAGAACGCTGAGCAGTCGGGATGCTGAACCTCATCAGTTTGGTTATCATCATCAGTCTGGCAGGTATGTTGATCAAGGTGAATTGGTTCAGTGTGATGTCCATTGTTTAACATTTTGAGGTGTTCTGTGTGCTATATAAAGTGGAGTACGTGATGGGCTGGTGGTTATAAGCAACTCCCGCCGAACAAACTTGACCTTTAGGGTGTAGGCGCCAACAGGTCGTTAAACTCCAATAGAACTGGTGGTAACGCGTCCGCCCAGGAAGCGAGAGAATCTGAGCGCGCTGGTTCGAGTCACGGTTCAGCCGCCACTGAATATTTTCTCCCCCTCCACTAGACCGGCCTTGAGTAGTGGTCTGGACGCTAGTCATTCGGATGAGATGATAAAGCGAGGTCCCGTGTGCAGCATGCACTTAGCGCACGTAAAAGAACCCGCGGCAACAAAAGGTTGTTCCTGCCAAAATTCTGAAGAAAAATCCACTTCGATAGGAAAAACAAATAAAACTGCACGCAAGAAGAACAACAACAAAAAACAAAACAAAACAACAAAAACAAACAAACAAAACAACAAAAAAAAGAGGTGGGGGTGGGGGGTTGTGTAGCGACTCGCTCTCCCTGGGGAGAGCAGCCCGAATTTCACACAGAGAAATCTGTTGTGATAAAAAGAAATACAAATACAAATAATATAATTATTTGTCGATGAAACAACAACAAATAAACAAACCAAAGCCAGGAAATCTAAAATATTTAAATTTTGTCGGCGAAATTCGCTTGAGATCTTTTTTTTTCCCTTAAAAAACAAACAAACACTGTTAATGATGACCCACATGATACAAACACTGTTATTTTCTCTGACAAACAGAACCAGTCACCAACAGAAAACGTCACGTAAAAGCTCAGTTCAAACCCCAAACCAAAAACTCCCCTAAACTGCCAGGCATCACAACTGAACCTCAACCAGATCTTGTCCACAAGCGATCTTTAAATGTCACATTACAAACGGCGTTTGTGTGAGCGAAATGACAACCACAACAACAACATTTCTAATTACCTTGACGATTAATGACAAGTGGTTTTAAAACAGTCATGGCAGGTCAAATGATGAAACGCATCTGTAAACAAATTTCAGTAGTGGCCGAAGCGACAAAGCTGAAAAAAAGGTAGTGTTCTTTCAATATTCTTTCATTTCCCTGTGGTTCTCAACCTAACACCGATGCAATCAAACACAGTTTGATGATCAGTTAAGCTTGAATAAGCTGTGTCAATCATTTACGCATTTATCAAGTTTTTCATTCATTCATCTAATTATTCATTCACTCATTTATCTATTTGTTAATCAATTAATTTTCTATTTATTTTCTTGAAATATTTATCTGTTTGCATTCACATGTATTGTTAAGTCGATGAAGGGCCAGTTTGAAATGGTGTGCTGGTACACCCCATGCCGTGTTAAAGAACGGAAAGTGAACGCTTCTTTCATAATGCACGTGGTGCTGCGTAGTACACACACACACACACACACACACACACACACACACACACACACACACACACACACCTCTGCATTTCTACACCAGCAACATCAACAACAACAACAGCAACAACAAAAACAACAGCTGTCAGTCGGCTCAACCTAGTTGCACAGCCTGTTGTGCATGGAAGGTGGCAGAATGGTTAAGACGCTCAGCTGTCAATACAGAGAGTCCGTGAGGGTGTGGGTTCGAATCCCGCTCTCGCCCTTTCTCCAAAGTTTGACTGGAAATCAAAACTGAGCGTCTAGTCTTTCGGATGAGACTATAAGCCGAGGTCCCGTGTGCAGCACTACACTTAGCGCACTGAAAAAGAACCCATGGCGACGAGAGTGTTGTCCTCTGGCAAAAAATATGTAAAACGAAATCCACGCTGATAGGTACATATATATATATATATATATATATATATATATATATATATATATATATATATATATATATATATTAGCATGCACTCAAGGCCTGACAAGCGCGTTGGGTTATGCTGCTGTCAGGCATCTGCCTAGCAGATGTGGTGTCGCGTATATGGATTTGTCCGAACGCAGTGACACCTCCTTGAGAAACTGAAACTGAAACTGAAACTGTTGCGCAACCTACTCCGTGTTCGTAAAACGGTCAGAGTTTGGTCTCTGGCCGAAGATAAGCGCTATATAAGTACCCATACCAACAACAACGACGACGATAACGACAACAACAAAGACAAGTAAATCATTGTAAACAGAAACTGACGCACTGACACAGGGTCCGTGATACTGATCGACACACTGACACAAGGTCCGTGACACTGATCGACACACTGACACTGACACAGGGTCCGTGACACTGATCGACACACTGACACAGGGTCCTTGACACTGATCGACACACTGACACAAGGTCCGTGACACTGATCGACACACAGATACAGGGTCCGTGACACTGATCGACACACTGACACAGGGTCCGTGACACTGATCGACACACTGACACAGGGTCCTTGACACTGATCGACACACTGACACAGGGTCCGTGACACTGATCGACACACAGATACAGGGTTCGTGACACTGATCGACACACAGATACAGAGTCCGTGACACTGATCGACACACTGACACCGGGTCCGTGACACTGATCGACACACTGACACAGAGTCCGTGACACTGATCGACACACTGACACAGAGCCCGTGACACTGATCGACACACTGACACAGGGCCCGTGACACTGATCGACACACTGACACAGGGCCCGTGACACTGATCGACACACTGACACAGGGCCCGTGACACTGATCGACACACTGACACAGGGCCCGTGACACTGATCGATACACAGATACAGGGTTCGTGACACTGATCGACACACAGATACAGGGTTCGTGACACTGATAGACACACTGACACCGGGTCCGTGACACTGATCGACACACTGACACAGAGTCCGTGACACTGATCGACACACTGACACCGGGTCCGTGACACTGATCGACACACTGACACAAAGCCCGTGACACTGATCGACACACTGACACAGGGCCCGTGACACTGATCGACACACTGACACAGGGCCCGTGACACTGATCGACACACTGACACAGGGCCCGTGACACTGATCGACACACTGACACAGGGCCCGTGACACTGACACAGGGCCCGTGACACTGATCGACACACTGACACAGGGCCCGTGACACTGATCGACACACTGACACAGGGCCCGTGACACTGATCGACACACTGACACTGACACAGGGTCCGTGACACTGATCGACACACTGACACTGACACAGGGCCCGTGACACTGATCGACACACTGACACAGGGCCCGTGACACTGATAGACACACTGACACAGGGTCCGTGACACTGACACAGGGCCCGTGACACTGATCGACACACTGACACAGGGTCCGTGACACTGACACAGGGTCCGTGACACTGATTGACACACTGTCCCAGGAACGGTGCCAGTTCACCGATGACACGGAGGACAGGTGCTTCGGTTCCACCACCACCACCACGAACAACACTCCATGATGATTATTCTGTATTCTTGTTGCTTCAAGTCCAGCCGACCGCAAAGGGCCATATCAGAACTGTTAAACCATGCAAAAGCTCAACCGCTTCAACACAGAACTGTCACATCTGCAAAACAAACACCACACACACACACTAAGACAAACCTACAAAATACAGTTAAGGAGAAGAAGAAGAAGAAGAAGAAGAAGAAGAAGAAGAAGAAGAAGAAGAAGAAGAAGAGGAGGAGGAGGAGATGCTCAATGAGCAATTCATTTCAAAACGAAATTGAAAAGACAACGAAGAGGATGAGGAAGAATAGATAATTAATAAGTAACTGATCATTCTTCTCATTTTCTCAACAACGCACGGACACAGGCTCCCTGACCCTGACGAACGCATTCCGCATGAAGCGATGTTGGCCCAGCAACGAGACGGAGGCCCGCTGCTTCGGTTCCATCCCCCCCTCCAAGGTCCCCTGGCCCACCGAGGGACGGGACTCCTACGTCTCCGGGAACGTGGAGGTCATGGACCTCGATGACTTCTCCGTCACCAGTGTGGAGAAAGACCCCCGGGACGTCTGTCGGTGGGTGGGTGGGTGGGTGGGTGAGTGGTGGTGGTGGTGGGGCGGGGGGAGGGTGGTTGTGGGAGGTGGGGAGGGGGCGGGGTTGGGAGGTGTGTGGGTGGTGGTGGGATGTGTGGGTGGTGGGGTGTTTGGGTGGTGGCGAGGATGGTGGTGGTTGATGTGGGCGTGTGGTGTGGTGGTGGTGGGTGGGGGACGGTTGGTGTGTTGGTGAGTGGTGGTGGAAGGTGTGGTGTGTGGGTGGTGGTGGGGTGGATGGTGGTGGTGTGTGTGGATGGTGTGGTGTGTGGGTGGTGGTGGGGTGTGTGGGTGGTGGATTGTGGTGGTGGTGGGGTGTGTGGGTGGTGGTGAGGATGGTGGTGGTTGATGTTGGTGTGGTGGTGGTGGGTGGGTGGGGGACGGTTGGTGTGTTGGTGAGTGGTGGTGGAGGGTTGGTGTGGGTGGTGTGTGTGTGTGGGTGGTGGTGGGTGGTGTGAGGATGGTAGAGTGTTCGTGTGGTAGTGTGTGTGTGGGCGGTGGTGGTAAGCTGTAATGGGTGGTGGGTGGTGTCAGGATGGTAGTGGGGTGTGTGGGTGGTGGTGGGGTGTATGTACGTAGTGGTGGTGGTGAGTTGGTGAACAGGTGAGTGGTGGTGGGAGACTTGATGGTGGGTACTGGGTGGGCGGATGGTGGTGGTCATGACCACCCTTGCACGTTACCTTTTTCTTCTGACCCCCCCTCCCCCCCACCCACCCACCCCGACCCCCAAACCCCTCTCAAAATGTATGTCTTAACCAGACAGTTGGTATGTCCATTGTTAGAAGAAGAAAAAAAAAAAGCACAATACCTTAATACATGTACTGGTTACGTAAAATATGTAACATTTTCATGTGTCCCCATGGGGTTTCCTGAAATAAACGCGTCTTGTCTTGTCTTGTCCTGTCCTTCTCATCTCCGTTCTTCAATGACCCCCCTAAAACGTTAGCGGCTGGTGACTTGTTCAGGTTTAAAGACGAGCTGTACAGAGCCCTGAAGTGTATGATGGAAGACGTGGCTGCCAAATGTCCCAACCTGCCCGACGAGATACTGTCCAAACCGGACCGGATGCTGCAGGCCTTCAACGGCTTCTGCGATCAAATTGACCGTGAGCCAATGTTAAACCACCTTTATAAACTTACATCAATTACTTCTTCGCTGAAATCGACAAGACGTTGTTACCTTTATGTAAATATTTTTTTTGCCAGTTTACAGCTTCTGTGCTGATATCTATAGTGAGCTACTGTTACCTTTAAACCGTATAGATGGTTTCAGCGGGTTACGGCTTTTGCGCTAAAATCGGCAAGACGTTGTTGTTACCTTTAAACCATGTGAATGTTTTAGCCAGGTTAGCTTCCGTGCGCTGAAATCGACAGTGGGTTGCTGTTACCTTTTAAACTAAATGTTATTTTTTTCTTCTTCTTTTTTTCCCCGGGTGAATGACTTCTGCACTAAAATCGAAAAGACGTTGTTAACTTTAAACTACGCTAATGGCGTCTTCACTAAAATCGACAAGGAGATGGTTTCTGCGCTGAAATCGATAGTCAGCTGTTGTGCCTTTATTTAAACTATATAAAAGGCTTCTGTGCTAAATTCGAAAAGGAAATGTTGTGTGTAAACTATATGAATTTTCTCTTCTTTTTTTTTTGCTGGTTTTATGGCTTTAGAACTGAAATCAATAGTGACATAATTATTGTTACCGTTAAACTATCTAAGTGGTTTCTGCGCTTTTATCGCTTCTGCGCTAAAAGCAATAGTGAGCTGTTACCTTTAAACTATGTAAATGGCCACTGCTCTAAAACCGATATTGAGCTGTTACCTTTAAACTATGTAAATGGCCACTGCTCAAATCGATAGTGAGCTGTTACCTTTAAACTATTCAAATGGCCACTGCTTTAAAATCGATAGATAGCCGTTACCTTTAAACTATGTAAATGGCCACTGATCTAAAATCGATAATGAGCTGTTACCTTTAAAATATGTAAATGGCCACTGCTCTAAAATCGATAATGAGCCGTTACCTTTAAACTATGCAAATAGCCACTGATCTAAAACCGATAGTGAGCCGTTACCTTTAAACTATGTAAATGGCTACAGCTCTAAAAGCGATAATGAGCTGTTACCTTTAAACTATTTAAAGTTATGGCTTCTGCACTTGTATGGCTTCTGTGCTAAAATCGATAGTGTAACATGAACTCACCAATTTGTGTGAACAGAGTTTGTATATGACTATTAAAGTATTATGTATATATATTTTTTCCTCCTTAATTGATAGTGAGCTTTTATCTCAAACTATATGGTTCCTTAATTGACGTATATCATCAACTTTCATATCTGACTAAATGACTTTATGCTGAGGTCCATGTATCTATCCAACAATCATTAAATAAACTCTGTAAGATTGGGTTCATGTGAAGGTCAAGCGTTTACCCCCCCCCCACCCCCTCAACACCCCCCCTCCTTTGTTTTGTTTTTGAAGATATGGTGTATCGTGTATGGGTCATCCAGCACGCTCTGACAGCTCCTTGAAACTGAAACTAATGTATTTTTCGATTTGTTATTAATTCAAACCTGTACCATTCTCCAATTTATTTATTTATTTATTCATTCATTCATTTCTTTGTTTATTTCTCTGTCCAGTTTATTTATTTATCTATTTTTTTTTCATTTATTGTTTATTCATTTATCTGTTCATTTCTGTATCAATTTATTTATCTTTTTTATCAATCAGAAATGGATCCAATATTTATTCATTTATTTATCATTCATTCATTCATTTATCAATGAGAAATAGATCCAATATCTATCTATTAATCTATTGATAGATAGATAGACTGATTGATTCATTCATCAACCAGAAATCGATCCGGCGTGCCTGCTGACCCACTGGGAAACGACGATGCAGTGTCACGAGGAGATGCTGGGCCACGGGAAATGGGGGAAAGGTGGGAACACCACCTCCAGATCCCGACCCCGACCCCCATCCTCTTCCAGCTACCCCCCAACCTCCGAGCCAGAAGCGGAAGGAGCTAACAGCACCTCGCCACCCGAACCGGAATGGAAGCCACCTCAGGGGAGGATGGATCGGAAGGCCTGGAACAATTTGATCTGCCTGTGAGTGGGTTGTTGGAAGCTTCTCGTTCGTTTGGTGTCTCGTTTACTACTACTACTACTACTACTACTACTACTACTAATGATGATGATGATTTTTCCTTTTTTTGTTGTAATTATTATCATTACTATTATTATTATCATTATCACAATTATCATTACTATTATTGTTATTATTATCATTACTAGTAGTAGTACTAGTAGTGGTAGTATGATTAATTCAATTCTATTTTTTCAATGTATGACACGCTAGCCAGTCGACAGTGATCATCAGAACAGCAGTGGCGGCAACTGCTGTCCCTGGGCTAAGATTCGATCATTGTGGCTCGCATCAGCCAAGTGACGCGAGCTGTGACACAAGCGACCGACGCCCAGACGAGCTAGACAAGAACTGATGCCCAGACAGCCAGCACGCACACTTAAACCATGATTCTGAGGCGGCGCCTTTTCACTGGGTAGAATTTGATAATAGTGGAGAGTGTATTTCCCAAGTTACATCCCCACTTTCCCGACCACGAAGGCTTTACGACAGTCGGCGCTGGAGATGGTCCCAAAGGCCAACTAGCCCCCAAGGATGCAGCACTAAGACCCAGAACAATCTTGCCTCCTAGTTTGAATGCACACATGAAAATAAAACTGCGGTGGTATGACCATATAACAAGACCCAATGGCCATGCTTAACCAGTCCTCAAAGAAACCTTTGAGGGAGGGAGACGGAATGAAGAAAGAAAAACAAACTAATAATGATAGACTGACAACACTGCAGAACGGACAGGGAAATCTTCTGCAGAGACACTGGCTTTGACGCGACCGACAGACCGTGAGGAATCTGGTGAACAGTTCGTCTGGGCTGCGCCCCAATGACTCGTCACAGTTACTAAGGAAGAAGAACCGGGAAGAAGAAGAAGAAATATGAGCGACGCTGCACGGAACTAATAATAATAATAATGGTATTCATATAGCGCTGAATCTTGTGCAGAGACAAATCAAAGCGTTTTCGCACCAGTCATTCACACGCATGCATAACTCTAAAACTGCAGAAACTAGACAAGAAAGGGCAAGCAAGGGAGGCTATTTTGGGAAGAGGTGGGTTTTAAGGCCAGACTTGAAAGAGCTGAGAGTGGAGACTTGACGAAGCGAAAGAGGAAGTTCATTCCAATCACAAGGTCCAGAGACAGAGAAAGAACGGCGGCCAACAGTCGAGTGTTTGAATCTGGGTATGCGTAAACAGAGTGGATCCGAAGCCGATCGTAGTGAGCGAGATGGAGTGTAGAGGTGAAGGCAGCCACAGAGATAGGAAGGGGCAGTTTTGTGAATACATTTATAACATAGAGTGCTGATCTTGTACTTTATTCGGTGTGAGACAGGGAACCAGTGGAGATGTTGCAAAAGAGGAGTGATGTGCTCAGATCTTTTCTTTCTGAGGACGAGTCGGGCAGCAGAGTTTTGTATGCGCTGAAGGGACTGAATGGATGAAGCAGGCAAACCAGACAGTAGAGAGTTACAGTAGTCAAGGCGAGAGAGAATGAGAGAAACGACACATTATTATGTGTCATTGCAGGTGGTTAAACCCACTGATGAAGAAAGGACACAAGAGGGAGTTGTCCGAGGAAGATCTGTTCAGCGTGGTTCCCCAGGACAGTGCTGATCAGTAGTCAAGGCGAGAGAGGATGAGAGAAACGACAAGTCTAGATGTTGCGTCAGTGGACAGAACTCCACGAACACTGCCGAAATGGAAACCCTAACACTCGTGGGGAATACTGAAATTCAGTCATCCACAGTCAAGGCTTTGGAGGTGGGGCACAGACGGAGGGAGCTGGGAAGGGGAGAGGGAGAGAGAAGGAGGAGGAGGAGGAGAAGAGAAGAACAAGACGGAGGAGGAGGAGGAGGAGGAGTATTGTTGAAAAAGAAGCAGAGAAAATGTTACCGAAAGAAAGAAAGAAAGAAATAATGAAAGAGAATGTCTTAACTCCCTGCAGACTGCATATACATGCAGATAAACATATGCAGGTTTGTCGTGGTGGTGGTTACACACGATCACTGAGATACAGAGAGAGAGAGAGAGAGAGAGAGTGTGAAAAAGAGTGATGTGTACATGTCCAATTGAAGGAACATTTAGAACATGATAACTTTACGTAGAAGAAGGCGTCATGTAAGGTCAGAAAGATGATGTAAAAAATAGCATTACGTCATCTGTTATCAGTGTAGTCTGTGACCAAGCTGCCGGGTGGCAGCGAATTAACAAAATAGGTGTTGTTTTTCACTTTGTTTTAGTGTTTTATTTATATATATATATATATATATATATATATATATATATATATATATATATTATAGTAGATCAGTGTTCACTCCACCCGTTCATACACGAGTCCTGTGTCCTTTAGTGAATACCCCCCTCCAACCACATCCTCACCCATCTTCTGTCGGTTTCCAGTGAAGCTGTCTTGATTTGTTCACAAAGCAATGACGCAAGCTCTAAAATACAAACATTTTCCTTGCTGCACACAGCATGTATGTCACTGACCCCGTTACGGGCCAGAGGCCCAACATATTATCACTTTATTTTGTGAATTTTCAGTATTACAGTGAGTCAAAATCATCCTCCATTTTTTTTCCTCCCGATTCCAGGATGACGTACCAAATGACGAAATGTGTGAAGCAGAACGTACAGACCTGTGACGTCAAAACGGCTGACGTCATGGTGCAGTTCATGAAAGATATGTCGTCACCCAGATGTGCCGCCAAGATGCAGGCTTGGGAGGCGCAAGAAGTAGGTGGTGGTGGCGCCAGCAACGCCTCAGTTACCTGGGCAACGGTCTTGTCTGCTTTCTGTCTTGTGCTGGTCCGCGTGTGGTAGTTCTTAAGTGGAAGAGCATCGCTCTTGACTGAGGAAGGATTAGCAGCGTTTTTAAGCCTACTGTTTACATGAACGGACATCATGGCTGTTGAACAGAATATTGCTTAATTATCGATTTTTACTTACCCGCCTTATCCATCTGCTTCCTTTTCCCAGATAAATTATTGTACCCTTGATCAAGCATTTATAATAACGATGAAGGCATGATTGTACAGTGAAAAACAAGCTTATTTGGTGCAAGTAACATAGAAGTAGTGTTTGGTTGTAGTAGTCATGGAATAAGCAGTAGAAGTAGTAGTAGTTGTTGAAGAAGGTACTTCAACTACAGTAGTAGTAGCAGCAGACCATGAAGTAGTGGCAGTAGTAGTAGTAGCGGTAGTAGTTTGTCCGCTTACAGTTTTCTAGTTCCAGTGAAGACAAAACGCCCACAACTCATAACAAAAAAAATTCCAAACATTTCTTTCTTTCTGTCTTTCATCCTGTCTTCCCTTGGGCTTTCTTGTATTCGTTTAACCTTATTTCGGTAACCTCTGTTTCGAACCGGTTTCACTGATTTGTAGCAACAAGATCGTAAAGAACGCCTAACAGTTGCCCCAGTAAACGAATTCAGAAAATAATCTGTACACTGCAAGGAGACGTAATAATAAACTCATGAGCAAAGGAAAGGATGGAATACGTCAATCTACACCACATTACTTGATTCGGAAAAGGTGTTTGACAGCATTCACAGAGGTACAGTTTGGAAAATCCTGATACACCATGGCATTCCCCGAAAAATTGTCAACATCATCAGACTCTTGCAGGTCGATTTTAAGTCACAGAATCATAATAACTTTATCACCTCAGTACAGAAATTAAGCAACACGTGTAACTACTGTGACAGACCCATTCGACAGAATGGAATGAAACAAGGATGTACGCTATCACCCCCCCCCCCCGACCCCCCCCCCCCCCTTTTTTTTCTCCCTTCCTTTGAATGGACTGGATGTGCAGCAAGGCAGAAGATGAATCAGGCGGACTCTTACAAGCCTGCTTGAGGATCTGGACTTTACTGATTGGACACGTCCTGGGAATGTTACCACAGAGCCTTCCAAAGCTGCCCTCCACTAGACACTAGATGGACGAAAGGCACGAGGAAGACTTGGTGCGGGACAGTGGAAGAAGAACTAGCGGAGATGAGCTATACCTGGGGGCAGCTAAAAAGCACAGCTGTGTAGTTCTCTGGTGACTGCTCTATGTACCACGCGGAAGAGAAGGATTAGTAAGTAAGTAAGTAAGTAAGTAAGTAAGTAAGTAATACTACTAGTACTGGTAGTACTTATTATTATACTATTACAATTATCATCATTATCATTATCATCACATCATCATTATTGTTGACGTTTTCCTTCTCTATTTGCATACTTACTCACTCGCTTGCTTGTTTACTTACTGTCTTTCTCGCCGCCCATTACACCCTCTGGCATATAGGGCAGCAATGAAGAACCTCACCACTCCCGTCTGTTTTGGGCCAGTGTCTGAATGGTACCCCTGGTGTGCTTCAGGGTCTGCAGTTCTCCTTCCACTGTTCTGTGCCAGGTGTTCTTTGGCTTTGCTGTCTTGCTCTACCTTCTGGTGTCCAGTGAAGGGCTGTCCTGGTGATGTGACTTTGTTCTCTTGTGTCTGACCTTCTGGTGTCCAGTGAAGGGCTGTCCTGGTGATGTGACCTTGCTCTCTTGTGTCTGACCTTCTGGTGTCCAGTGAAGGGCTGTCCTGGTGATGTGACCTTCCTCTCTAGTGTCTGTACCTTCTGGTGTCCAGTGAAGGGCTGTCCTGGTGATGTGACCTTGCTCTCTTCGCGTGATTTGTCGAGTCCACTTCCACCGCCATCGTATGATGACGGTCTCCATGTTTTCTTGAATGAACTGGGCGAGTTGTTGTTGACTGGAGATGGTACTGGGTCAGAAGGTTCGCAGGATTCTTCGGAGGTTTTTCGTGTAAAGGAAGGAAGGAAGGAAGGAAGGAAGGAAGGAACAACTCCTCCTCCTTCTTCTACTTATTAGCACACAGAAATGACAGACAGACAAAGACAGAGACAGACAGAGAGACAGAGGTGAGCTTAAGTGGGTGGAATTAAAAGCACCTGCGATTTGGGAACCCAAGAAGACTGCCATGCTTTTCTATGAAACCCCAGTCGCTCTCGCGACGCTCATAAACACATGCACGTACTTCACTGTATTTTTTTAATATTTTTTATTGCGGACATATTATATTTTTCATATACTTTCGAGTTTACATGTCAATTAACAGTATCAATGCGGTGAATGCTTTATTCTCCTGTTCACGCAAACACGTTACATTGTTACTGCTGTGATGCACTTTACATTGTTATTATACCTTCTGTAGATGTCTGACATTTTTTCGCTGTGCTTATTGCTTACTGCTACATTTTATATTGTATATACTTAGAAAGAAATAACTACCCACACTTTATATTTCTACATCTGTGAATATTTTACAGCTTAACTACTTTAAACAATTCATAATCTCACTGTAAACACGATATATCAATCTTCCTGTAAACTCGTGTTTTTTTCTTCTTCTTCTCATTTCTCAAAGCACTTTGTATTCTTATCATTATCAACATTATAATCTAGTTATTAATGAACACTTTATATTCCCATTATTGTAAACCAGTTTCATATTCTCATTACTGTAAACACTTTATAACCTTATCGCAGTAAACTTGCTGATATTTTCATCACTGCAAATACTGTATAGTTTTATCAACACATTACAATTACTGTAACAAGTTTGCATCTCATTATGGTAAACTCTCTATAACCTTAATCCATGAAACGTTTTATATTCTAATTACTGTAAACACTGTATAGTATTATAAACGGTCTATTTTCTCATTACTACTAACACTGTATACTCTTATAATTTCAAACGCACTATTTTATCAGAAATACATTATCTATCATCTTATCATCTGTACAGATATAAACAGATTGATCTTGATTTCCTAATGTGTCCGTGTCCATAATTACTCAGATATCATGCTTTTTCTTTCATGTCCCCCCTTTCGATTCAAAATTAAATCCACATTCCTGTATTACAATAGCGTGAGACTGTGAATTTTTGACAATAAAAAAAATATCCGGTGATGAATTCATCCGAGATGTTCGTAAAGCTTTATTGTTTTGTTGTCAATACTTATTTGTTGTGTTACAATGTTTTCCCCGCCTTCAGTCTGTGCAGTTTGTTGTGTATTTGTATTTGTATTTCTTTTTATCACAACAGATTTCTCTGTGTGAAATTCGGGCTGCTCTCCCCAGGGAGAGCGCGTCGCTACACTACAGCGCCACCCATTTTTTTTTGTTGGTATTTTTTCCTGCATGCAGTTTATTTTTCCTATCGATGTGGATTTTTCTACAGAATTTTGCCAGGAACAACCCTTTTGTTGCCGTGGGTTCTTTTACGTGCGCTAAGTGCATGCTGCACACGGGACCTCGGTTTATCGTCTCATCCGAATGACTAGCGTCCAGACCACCACTCAGGGTCTAGTGGAGGGGGAGAAAATATCGGCGGCTGAGCCGTGATTCGAACCAGCGCGCTCAGATTCTCTCGCTTCCCTAGGCGGACGCGTTACCTCTAGGCCATCACTCCACATGTGTGTGTTATACAGACTAGGATTATTACTCCTCCCTCCACAACACACTGACTGACGGTCTGGGTGCTAGTCATTCGAATGAGACGATAAACAGAGGTCCCGTGTGTAGAACTGAACGCACGCAAAAGAACTTGTTGTCCCCCACAAAAACGGTTGTCAGGGACAAAATGCGTAGAAAAGTCCACTTTGATAGTGAAACAAATACATTTACAGATTAAAAAAAAAAAAAAAAAAAAAGAGAGAGAGAGAGAGAGAGAAAAGAAGAAGAAGAAATATTAGTGACGCTGCACGGAACTTCATGGACATTGCCAAAATGGAAACCCTAACACTCGTCGGGAATACTGAAATTCAGTCATCCACAGTCTGAGGCTTTGGAGGTGGGGCACAGAGGGAGGGAGCTGGGGAGGGGAGAGAGAGAGAGAAGAAGAAGGAGGAGGAGGAGAAGAAGAAGAACAAGGAGGAGGAGGAAGAGGAGGAGAAGAAGAAGAACAAGGAGGAGGAAGAGGAGGAGGAGAAGAAGAACAAGGAGGAAGAGAAGAAGACACACAAGAATATCACACACACAGTCGAACATACGCAAAACAACAACAACAACAACAAAACCCACCCAAAACAGGAACGATTGAGAGTTGGGATAATTGGGTCAGAGGAGAACTGAACCGGGAAAAACCCAGCTTGTGGCGTGTAAAACCCTCACTCAACGTTGAACATGTGGAAGAAAAACTGACGAAGATACAGACGAAAGACAGATAGATAGACAGACAGACACACTCTCTCTCTCACACACACACACACACACACACACACACAGACAAATAGACACAGACACACACACACACAGGGTGGCCGACAGCAAAGAGAAAGAGAGAAAGGGGGGGAAGTGTGTGATGTATTGGGAGTGAGGCTTCAGAGAGAGAAAGAGAAGATCAGTGAGAGAGAAAGAGAGACGGGACAGAGAGAGACAGACAGACAGTGGCAGAGACAAAGAGAGACAGAGAGAGAGAGGGGCAGACACACACACACACACACACACACACACACACACACACACACACACACACACTGACGTCAATTACGCCTAGGCAGATCGGACTTGGACCGCCGGACGGACGGGGGGCGCTCTGAAAACAAGCCCTTTCCTGTTTCCACTCCCACCCCCCACCCCCCCAACCCCATCCTCACCCACCCCCCACCCTCTCTTCCTCCTGACACCCCCACCCCCACCCCCTCACCTCCATCTCTCTCTCTCTCTCTCTCTCTCTCTCTCTCTCGGCGAGATGAGCTCTAAGGTCAAGTGGGTTAAAAGTACGATCGCCAAAAGGATGCTCGCAGTTCCTCCTGCTAATGCTGTCGTGTGCCAGTGAGTCATGCTGCGCGCGTTGTAACGTCACGGGGCGTAACAGGTTAACAAGGCCAACTTTTTTTTCCTTTTTTTTTTTTTTTAACACAGTGGTCGAAGTTCTTTGTGAATAGTGAATGGACACATAGATACACAGACACACAGATACAAGCACGCACGCACGCGCGCGCGCGCACACACACACACACACACTCCGCTACAAACACACGCACGCACACACATCATACACACACACACACACACACACTACACACACTTTCACACGCACGCACAGACAGACAGACAGACAGACACACACACACACACACAAACACGGTCACACCCCTCCACCCTCACACAACACAAACACCCCCACTCAACTTGAACACACACACACTGCCTACCCCTACCCCCCGCCCCCCTCCACCCTTCTCTACCACTCTGTTCTCGCTCCTCCATTCCCACACACGTCAATATATCCTGACTCTTTCATTCTTGTCTTTCCGTTCCCCTTTCTCTCTTTCCTGTCGTCAATTTTTACTGCTGACACTGAGGACGAACAGTGGTCCCCTTGTTGTACTTTAGAACTTTCGGTTCTTTTGCAAATAGAGACTGGACCCAGTTTCCTGCCCGGTCAGTGGTCTGTGGAACAGATTCAACGTATGACAGCCTGACGCTGTCAGAATGTGGGGTTATGTACCGTGCAGAGACTTATCAAAATGGTCTACTGCGTTATTCAATACTGTGCTCTCGATCTCATACCACTGCGTGCATACACGCAGATACACAAATAGAGACACACAGACGCAGACACAGACACTGACTCTCTCTCTCTCTCTTTCTCACACACACACACACACACACACAGACACCCCCCTCCCCGCCCCCCCTCCCACACACACACAATCGCAATCAATCAATCCTCTTATGCTGAAAAAAGGAGGGGAAAAAAAGAAAGAAAAAAAAAAAAGGACTGACTGCGGAAGGGATATAATCGAGACTACAACTGGCAACTTTGATTTCCTTTCTGTTCGAACCGGTTATCTCCCTCGCTTCTGCCTCGCGCCAGAAAGGGCGACCTCTGTGTGGACTGTACAGTAAAACATCAAAGCGTCCCTCCCTCTTTCTCTCTCTCTGCATGAGCTACTGATGCCCTTCCCCTCTCTCCTTATCATCCTCCTGACTCTCAGTGTCGTTGTTGTACAATCTTCGGGCTTTGTTGCTGTCATGTTGTTGTTTTTTACGCATTTTATCTTATTTTCTCAGTTTTAAACATGTATTGACACCACTGTGTAACCATATCGCCTTGCCCTCTCACACTGCCAGAGCCTTTAACTGATGTCGTTTAGTACTTTACATATTACCATGACGACGTACGCGAGCGTGCACTGGAACTGAGGGGGGGGGCGGCGGGATCTCTGTAAACTATGGCCTTCCGTCACGGTCAGCGTTCCAAATTTGGAACTAGGACACGGAGACTGAATGTGCCGGGATTCTGTATGTATCTGGCTGCAGCAACGGCGCTGAGCGGAGACGCATCAGTCGGTACACTGAGGAGCGGGTGACTCGCCGCAATCCGAGGGAGACGACCTCACTTGTGGACGTTAACAACTCCCGGAGACTGCTATTGCTCGTGGCCGGCTGCTCGCTTCGAACAGCTTCGACGATCAGTCAAGCTTAGATATAAACAAAAACTGACAGGTCTTCTCTGTTTTGTAATCTGTTCTCCGGGTGTCCTTCATCCCATAACAGACGCATGAGACAAGACTGACAATACACGGATAGTGAAAAAAGAAGGGAAAAAACGGGGGAAAAAAAGATAAATAAATAAATAAATAGATAAATAAAAATAAGAGATACGAACTGTCAAGCAATTCGCGATGACGAAAGTTCTACTGTGAAAATAAAACCGAAAAAAACCTTTTAAAAACAACAACGAAAAACTGATGAAAAAAAAAGAAGAAAAAAAAAAGAGATAATTGCCAGGCAGTTCGCTGTAATGAAAGTTGTACTGTGAAAAAAAAAAAAAAACTCACTAAAAAACAAGGAAAAACATCACCTACAAAAAACAACAACAAAACAACTTAATAGTAAAAAAGTAAGAGATAAAAATTGCCAGGCACTTCGTCACAATGAAAGTTGAACAGCCATTCCTCTTCGTCTGAGCAGTCAAGTCTAAAAATAGACTGACGTGTCAGTGTCTAGCGACTCGACCGGAAATGAGCTGAGGCGCCTGGGAAATCATACACTAAGTGTCGTCTGCAACACACACACAGTGGGGAGAAGTGTGCCTTGTTTAAATCTTCCTGGACATAAAAAAACAACAACAAAAACAACAACAAAGAACAGCAACAAAGAACAGCCGAGGGTTTCCCCATTTTGCTGCTGCGATGGGTGATTCGTGTGGAGTTTGTGTGATTGTGCTGTTGGTAAGTAGATGAGCTGTTTAGTTTACACTTTTTATTTGTTTATTCTGCTCTTCTCCTCCTCCTCCTTCCTCCTCCACTTTCCTGTCTGGCTTTCCTCGTTTCTTGCTGTTTGTTTTTTTCGCATCGAGCATTTCGTAATAAACCCCCCCACCCCCCATCCTCTCCTACCCTCCCCCTTGACTGCTTCTGAGTGATATGTATGCTTGTCAATGAAGACTGTCACTTCGCTCTGATAATACCGACATTAGTACATGTCAGGATGTCAGCCATCTCATATTTCAGTGTCAGTGACATGTATTTTTTCTGACCTATTCAACATCAGTTTTGTTTAGTTACTCTGTTGCGTATGCATATTTTCATGAATGTTTATGTTCTAAAAGTGGTTAAGGTTGTACTTTATGTGCTTAAAGTCACGTGTGCTCGAGCTAAAAGAAAATGTTCTTTGGATTTACAGAGTTGTATCTTTATCCCGTCTTAATCTTTATTTGGACATCTTAGCTTGGGTTTGCGTTACTTCCCTTCAGCAAAACCAGTTACATCACTTAAAAGTACACCAAAAAATCGTAATTGCAACTGATTTAGATTGATGCTACATTGATATCATTCATTAACCATTTCATTGCTACACATTGGTGAACTTCACCAATGTGTAGCAATATAACGGTTAATGTTGTAAGGGTGGGAGAGGAGGAGGAGCAGGAGGGGTGGTCAGAACGTGGGTGGACACTGGTAAGGGTACTCACTTGTCAAGACCATGAACCTGTTCAGATTTCACTGAGGTCGTTTTATTTTACTAATGGTTGCTTTATGCTTTTCTATTTTTCTTCCTTTCTTTCTTCCTTTCTATCTATCTGTCTGTTTGCTTATTTATTGATATATTCATTTATTCATTTACTTATGCAATATCAAAATGATAATCAACACAGTATCAGGCTATTAATTATTTTGAATAAAAAACGCCCCCCCAAAAAAAACAACAACAACAACAACAACAAAAAACCAACCAAACAAACAAAAACAACAACAACAAAACAAAACAAACAAACAAAAACAGCAAAAAAACCAACCAACCAAACAAAAAACAACAACAAAAAACAAACAAAAAAACAACAACAAAAAACAAACAAACAAAAAACCAACAACTAATGGGATCATGGACGGAAAACACATTTCTTCCAAGGAATTACCACGCATTATTATTCGTATTATGCTGTTTCCATAAAATGGACACGTAGTGTGTATATGTGTGTGTGTGCGTGCGTGCGTGCGTGTGTGTGTGTGTGTGTGTGTGTGTATTCGTGTATGTCAGTACAACAAACAGTTAATCTGACAATAAATGGTTTCAGTCAGTCAGTATTCGTGTGTGCGTGCACTTGCTGTAAATGTGTTTGTAAGAGAGAGAGAGGGAGAGACACACACACAGAGAGAGAGAGAGAGAGAGAGAGAGAGAGAGAGAGAGAGAGAGAGACAAGGCTTCCCCCCATCCTTGCTCAAACTTATTAATTTTATATAAAATTAAGGGGTACTCATTATCCGATTATGTGTGTCTTTGAGTAACTGTGTATGAGAGACAGAGACAGAGAGACAGAGAGAGACTGTCAACAACACAAGAACTATCAACACCAACGCATCGTGTGCCTCTCAAAGTTCACGACCTCATCATGTATAACAACTTCTCCCATCAACATGCAGCTCCACAAGGTCAAGAAAGGAGAGAGAGATAGAGTGTGGAGGGGGGGGGGGAGAGAGAGACGGGGAGAGATGGTTAGGACACTAGAGGGAGAAAGAAAGAGGAAGAGAGAGAGAGAGTCAGAGACAGGGGTACAGTGAAAGAGGGAGATAGACAGACAGGGTGGGCAGAGAGATAGAGAGAGGGTTGTCAAAGAGAGAGAGAGAGAGAGTCAGACAGACAGACAGACAGAGACAGAGAGAAAGCGAATGGGAATATTTTATCCAGAAAATAGGCCATGGCCCAGAGAGAGAGAGACAGAGAGAGAGAGAGCAAGAGAGAGAGAGAGAGAAAGAGAAAGAGAGACAGAGAGAGAGAGCGAGAGACAGAGAAAGAGAGACAGAGAGAGAAAGAGAGAGCGAGAGACAGAGACAGAGAGAGACACAGAGAGCAAGAGAGAGAGAGAGAGAGAGAGAGAGAGAGACAGAGTATTCCAGAGAAGTGAGGATGCAGCAGGAGGGGGTCTGTAAGTGATTGTCAAGTGTCCCCTTCTCAGGTCACGGTCAAAGATTCAGTCCACAGTACCGTCACAACTGAGAATGGAAAAACCGCAACAACTTTGCCACTGAACGTAGTCCGACGACATGACACACGTTTTCACCCAAGAATTCTCCTCTCTCTCCCCACACCCCCCTCTCTCTATTCTAGTTTTTCTTTTTCTTTCTTTTTTTTAAATAGTGTGTTAACTCTCTCCATACGAACGGCGAAAGAGACGACGTTAACAGCGTTTCACCCCAATTACCATCATCAAAATATTGCAAGCGGAAGGCTTTTATACTGAAGACGTGAATGTTGACAAAGAATACCACAAGTCTGACGACGGGAGCTAAAGGTTGGGTCATTCAGACACCCACTGGACATCCGAGGGGTCTGTGTAGAGGAGAAGAGAGGACTGGCCGTACTGAGTGAGTTAAAAAATCAATTGATTGAGGCATGGTATATATCGTCCACAATTATATTCACACAAGAAGCTTGTTTAAAAGAAATACTGTATGCCCGCAGCAACAAACACGATTAGGCCTACTGCAAAGCAAGTTCTATGTTCAGCAACGCCTCGGACCTTCTGACAAGTGGAATACATACAGCGCTGCCCTTGCTCCTCTGAAACATATGTGGAGAGGGAGGGAGAGAGGGCGGGTGGGAAAGAGAGAGAGAGGGGGGGTGTAGGGGGTGAGAGAGAGAGAGGGGGGGGGGGGAAGGGGGTGAGAGAGAGAGAGAGAGAGAGGGAGGGTGGGGGGGGGGGAGATAACCGAATCCAACCGAACCGAACCGAATTCTATTTCACGAAGGTAGTGGTTTAAGCACAACTGCTTTCCCCCCCCCCTTTTTTATATATATATATATATATATTTTTTTTTTAGACACAATCCTCAAGGGCAAATTAACAAACGAATAAGAACCCCTTCCCTCCCCCTCCCCCGCACGCACACACAAACACACACACACACAGAGACACAAACATGTGTATATATATATATATATATATATATATATATATATTATGTAGATTGAGAGAGAGACAAAGAGACAAAGACAGAGAGACTTACAGGAGTGGGGATGGGGGCAGCGTAATGTGCTGTCAAGCGCTCGCCCGCATTCACAATGACAAAGTTCTACGACCAGGGATTTCCAGTACCGGAAGATAACGACCGAAACTGGAAGTCTCTCCTCTGGTCTGCTGAGGGCCACGTCCGGTTCTCTGACATGTATATCGTTCACTGATATTCCCCTGTAGTAACAGTGTGTGTGTGTGTGTGTGTGTGTGTGTGTGTGTGTATGCGTGCGTACATGTGTGTGTGTATTGGTCTGAGTGCCTGTGCGCGCGTGTGCGCTGACAACTGAACAGTGGAGGTGAATAACTGGATAATCATTAACACCCCCCACACCCTATATATATATATATATATGTGTGTGTGTGTGTGTGTGTGTGTGTAGAGAGAGAGAGAGAGAGAGAGAGAGAGAGAATGTCAGCTGGAATCAACTGCACGTAATTCATGCAGGCTTTGCCCCTCTTCCTTTCTGTCTTTCTTACTTTGTTTATTCATTCATTCAGCAACCCCCCCCCCCACCCCCCTCCACTTTCTTTATTTCCTTATTCTCGGCGGCACGAACCTTGCTGTGTTTCCGCCCAGACGCTATCCGTGACGTCGGCAGCAGTTTTGGGCCAATCAGGAACAAGGGACACCAGTCAGTACGCGCCTTCTCCGGGGCTGTTCAATCGTCTGGAAGAACCCACCGATAAGACCATCGATCAACTGATCACGGAGGCTCTGGGTGGTATCGATGGTAAGGGGTAAGTAGTACAATGATGGGTATCTATATTGCACTCTCTACCTCCCAAGCTCAGGTGCCCTGAATGCTGTGTCTTTTTCCCCCCACTGTTTTTTTTTTTTCATTGACTCACTTGTGTAAAAAAAAAAGTGAGTCTATGTTTTAACCCGGTGTTCGGTTGTGTGTGTGTGTGTGTGTGTCTGTGTGTCCGTGGTAAACTTTAACACTGACATTTTCTCTGCAGATACTTTGTCAGTTGACACCAAATTAGCCATAAAAATAGGAAAAATTCAGTTCTTTCCAGTCATCTTGTTTAAAACAATATTGCACCACTGGGATGGGCACACAAAAAAAAAAAATGAAGCCTAATTATATGCAAACTGCATTTACTGTTATATTTATATTTTTTTTGTATTCTCTAAACTTGGCACTTTGATCTGATATTCTGACCCAACAACAAGAGCAGTCATTATTATCATTTTTTGTTCAAACAGGAACTTCTTTTGCTAAGCATGGAAGTTTTATTTATTTTGCAAACGTTTTGGTGCAGATAGTAAAAAAAAGGGAAATTACTCTGTAATTAATGCTAGGGGACTTAATTTGCTCTAAACTGATCTTTCTCATCTTAAACATTACATTTTGAAATTATACTCAATACATAAAAAGCTTGGATTTTTTAAAAAGTGTATCACAAGTGAGTCTTGAAGGCCTTGCCTCTCTTGTTTTTTTGTTAGTTTCCCTGTTCCTGGATCCCCCTTTGTGATACAAACACTATGAAACAGTAAGTTGGAAGTAAGAAAAAAAAACCAAACCCAACATACATGGAGAGATAGAGAGAGAGCACAAAACTGAAAAACGAAAGAAACAAAAGAAGAAAAGAAAAAAGAAAAAGGAATAGAAAGAATCAGTGAGAATACAAGAAGGAAAGGAAGAAAGAAAGAAAGATCGATAGACAGATTGATATATATATATATATATATATATATAGAGAGAGAGAGAGAGAGAGAGAGATAGACAGACAGACAGACAGACAGACAGTCTTTCCAAGAAGTACAACCATCGTGGTTCAGTCTGAAATTAGGGGCAAGTTAACACAGCGTGTGTGTGGTGCCTGGTGTGTGCTTCCAGTGGCCTCCAACAAGATTCTGGCGCCCGGGTCGTACGTGCTGGCGGAGCTGGACATGTACCTCTCTCAGGACCAGTTCCTGCGGCTGTACGAACCTCCCAGCAAGTGAGTCGTGGTGGCCATTGCTGAGGACTATCGTCACCATGGTCATGACGATCACCACAACGAGGATGATTATGACGACGACAACATGATGATGATGAAGATGTTCAAGAAGATGATGACGACGACGACGACGACGATAACTACGACGACGACGCCGACATTGTTGTTGTTGTTGTTGTTGTTGTTGTTGTTGTTGTTGTTGTTGTTGTTGTTGTTGTTGTTGATGATAATGATGATGACGACGACGAGGATGATTATGACGACGACAACGACAAGATGATGATGATGTCGATGATGATGACGACGGCGATGGTGTTGACGACAACGACGACGATGATGATAACTACAACGACGACGCTGATTATGTTGATGATCATGATGATGACGAACAACGGGAATGATGATGACGACGACGACGCTGGTGTTGTTGTTTGTGATGATGATGACGACGACGACGACAACGAGGACGATCATGATGACCACGACAACGACAAAATGAAGATGATGGTGATGTCGACGATGATGATGTCGGTGATGACGATGATGATGTTGGCGACGATGATGATGTTGATGATAACAACGGAGACGATGATATTGTTGATAATGATGATGATGATGACGACGACGATGATGTTGTTGATGATGACGACGACGACGACGATGATGATGGCTGGACATGCGCTTTCCCAGTATCAGTTTCTTCGTCTGTACGACACAAGTGTGGTGACAGTGATGGTGATGATGCTGATGCTGATGGTGGCGGTGGTGGTTGTAATGATGATGATGATGATAGTGATGACGATAATGACGTTGATAATTCCTCTAGAGAACCAGTTTGTAAGCGACGACGACGACAACAATAACGACAACTAAAACCCAGAAACGCACACACTCCTTCCTTCCAGCAACATCATCCAGGGAGGGGACGGGAACATCACCAGAGCCACGTCATCATCATCATCATCGACGTCATCGTTCCCCGCGCCCCCTACCCGACCCCGGCGGAAGGCTGTGCGTGACGTCATCCTGCGGTGGCCCGGGGCGCAGGTGCCCTACCAGTTCGCGCGCGGAGACTTCACGGCCAAGGAGCGCTACCTGATCAAGCAATCCATGACGGAGTGGGAGCGGTACACCTGTCTCAAGTTCCGGCCCGCCTCCACACAGGACACCAATGTTGTTCGCTTCCAGAACGGAGAGGGGTACGTGTGGTCCGGTTTATTATTATTGTTATTATTATTATTTTTTTAATTATTATTTTTTGGGGGTGGGGGGTGAGGAGTGTGTAAGGGTGGGGTGGTGGTGGTGGTTGGGGGTGGGGGGATGGGGTCTTTATCTATTTATTTATTTATACTAGCGTCGTCAGGTGTCAGACGGGATTGGAAGGTGATAGTCGTTTTTTTGTTTCTTTGCTTGTTTATTTATTTATTCATTAATTCATTTATCTATTTCTTTATGTATTCTTTATGTATTTATAACAACGTCGAAAGGGGTAGGGTGGGGGGGGGGGGGGGGGAGCGGCGGCGGGTGTCTTTATTTATTTATTTATTTATTTATTCATCTATCTTTTATCGGTTTGTTTATTCATTTCAGAAAATGAATTAGTTAATAAATATTGATGAATTAATTTCAGATATCTATTTCGTTTATTGATTTATTCATCCATTTCATTTATTCATCTACTTATGCATTGTGTGTGTGTGTGTGTGTGTGTGTGTGTGTGTGTGTGTGTGTGTGTGACAGGTGTAACTCCCAGCTGGGGATGGTGGGAGGGGTGCAGCTGCTGAACCTGGATGTGGCTGGGTGTCGGTTTGTGAGTCCACTGCTCATCATCATCATCATCATCGTCACCTTCTTCTTTCTTAACCACCACCACCACCACCACCATTACCATCATCATCACCTTCTTTTTTGACCACCACCACCACCATCATCATCATCACCTTCTTTCTTAACCACCCCCATTACCATCATCATCATCATCACCTTCTTTCTTAACCACCACCACTACCACCACCACCACCATCATCATCATCATAATCATCATCATCATCATCATCATCACCTTCTTCTTTCTTAACCACCACCATCATGATCATCACCTTCTTTTTCTGCTTCTTTTGGTTGTTGTTCTTCTTCTTCCTCTTCTTCTGGTGGTGGTGGTTGTTGTTCTTCTTCTGGTTGTTGTTCTTCTTCTTTTCTGGTTCTGTTGTTATTGTACTTCCTCTTCATCTACCCCCCTTTCTTCTTTTTGCATGTATTGCCGTTTTTACCCCGCCAAGCTGGCAACCACACTCAATTTTCGGGTTTTTCCCACTTCAGAAGTAAGACCTATGGACACAGATCGTTTTCTTTTTCAATCGCCAAAGACGTGGAACAAGCTCCCTGATAACCTCCGTCATTCCGATTCCCTCGCATCTTTAAAATCTCGTCTCAAAACTCACCTTTTTCCCTCAGCAATAAGTTCAGTTGTGGCAGGTCCACTTCCTTTGCGCTAGCTGTGCTTGACTATGTGTGTATATGTATGTGTACATAACTACATGCATGTATATGAATGTGTATTGTGTGTGCGTGTGTTTATGTAAGTTTGTGCCTGCCTATGTGAGCGTACGTGTTAGGGTAGCTGTTAGATACACATGTATGTTAAAATGTATGTATGCATTGTGTGTGTGTGTGTGTGTGTGTGTGTGTGTGTGTGTGTGTAGTCACATTTCAGTGAGTGTATGTAACACTGAAGTAATGTTTTATGTTGACAAAAGCGTTTTGTAAAGCACCTAGAGCAGATTTCTGGATAGTGTGCAAAATAATAACAACAATAATAATAATAATAATAATAATAATTATTATTATTATTCCCCTTCTCCCTTGCAGAAAGGGCTGTACCTGCACGAGATCGGGCACGCGATAGGGCTGGTGCACGAGCACCAGCTGCCGGACAGAGACCGCTACATCAACATCCTGATGCACCACGTGGCGCCGCACTTCCGGATCTTCTTCAACAAGTACTCCCCGGCCGTCGTCAACCAGTACCACGTGCCCTACGAGTACTCCTCTGTCATGCACTACGGGGTCACGGTGAGAAGGGGCAGGGGTGGTTAGGGGTTGGTTTCAGTAGTATTCTGCCTAGTATTCTGTGTGTCTTCATGTTTTATATTTATTTGCTTATTTGTCATCATTGTTGTCTTATTTATTTAATTATTTATTTATTATTATTATTATTTTATCATTATTTTCATTACTACTATCTTTTTTTTCTTTTTTTTTCATCATAATTATTATTTATTTATTTATGTATGTACGCTTATATATATATATATATTTTTTTTTTTCTTCTCAAGGCCTGACTAAGCGCGTTGGGTTACGCTGCTGGTCAGGCATCTGCTTGGCAGATGTGGTGTAGCGTATATGGATTTGTCCGAACGCAGTGACGCCTCCTTGAGCTACTAATACTGATACTGATCTGCCTGGAACATTTCACAATACAGCACAGGTGCATGTGGTGGCAAGGATCTTGCACTATAATTATGAGGGAACATGTGCATGTGGGTGGGATGGGCATGGTGTAATTGTGCCCGAGACTTCGTGTACAGTGGTTGGTGTGTGTGTGTGTGTGTGTGTGTGTGTGTGTGTGTGTGTGTGTGTGAAATGGAAATGCAACTGTGTATTTCTTTATCACAATATATATATATATATTGTTATTGTTGCTTTTCGTCTGATTGTTTCCTCTCTCTCTCTCTCTCTCTCTCCCCTATATTTTTTCTCTTTTTTTTCTTGATGGCTTCATGTAGAAAAAAAGCAATTGTTGCTTATTCAATTTACCATTATGAAATAAAATCTTGACTTGACAGTAATCGATGAACAGGACAAGATCTTACATAAAGTCCTGTCCTGTTAGGGGTTGGGAAGGGAGAGAGAGAGGGAGGTATGAGGGAGGGAGAATAGTACTCCTCTATCATGCACTACCGTCACGGTGAGAGGGTGGTGGTGGTGGTGGTTGTAGGTTTTGTATTTGTATTTCTTTTTATCACAACAGATTGCTCTGTGTGAAATTCGGGCTGCTCTCCCCAGGGAGAGCGCGTCGCTACACTACAGCGCCACCTTTTTTTTTCGTATTTTTTCCTGCGTGCATTTTGATTTGTTTCTCCTATCGAAGTGGATTTTTCTACAGAATTTTGCCAGGAACAACCCTTTTGTTGCCGTGGGTTCTTTTACGTGCGCTACACGGGACCTCGGTTTATCGTCTCATCCGAATGACTAGCGTACAGACCACCACTTAAGGTCTAGTGGAGGGGAAGAAAATTATCGGCGGCCGAGCCGTGATTCGAACCAGCGCGCTCAGATTCCCTCTCGCTTCCTAGGCGGACGCGTTACCTCTCGGCCGTCAGGGGTGGGTGGTGGTTAGGAAGGGAGAGGGAGGGAGGGAGGGTAGGAGAATAGTACTCCTTTGTCATGCATTACGGTGTCACGGTGATAGGGTGGTGGGCTGGAGGTGGGGATGGTTAGGCGTTGGAAAGGGGGAGAGAGAGAGAGAGAGGGAGGGAGGGAGTCAGAAGAGTACTCTTCCTTCATGCACTCCGGTGCAATGGTGAGAGGCTGGTGGCCCACCCACACACCCACCACCACTACTATCACTAACCACTCCTTCGCTGTGTCCAACACCACTGCAGGCGTTCTCCTACAACGCCCGGGCACAGACGATCCGAGCCAAGGACCCGACCAAGGAGGAGGACATTGGCAAGGTGTACCTGAAGGAGCTGTCCTTCTCTGACGTCAAGGTGGTCAGCGAGATGTACGCCTGTAGCGGTACGTGCCTTCCCTTGCTTGTCTCTCCCAGCCATCCCCCTGGTGAAGAGTAGTACAGATGTACGCCTGTAGCGGTACGTACTGTCCCCTGCTTGTCTCTCCCCCCCCCCCCCCACCCTGGTGGCGAATAGTACAGATGTACTCCTGTGGCGGTACGTGCTGTCCCTTGCTTGTCCCTCTCACCCCCCTTCTAGTGGAGAGTAGTACAGATGTACTCCTGTAACGCCACGCGCTTTCCCTTGCTAGTCCCTCCCTCCCAAACTCCCCCGGGTGGAGAGTAGTACAGATGTACTCTTGTAGTGGTACGTACTGTCCCTTACTTGTCCCTCTCGCCCGAACTCCCTGTGGTGGAAAGTTGTACATATGTACGCCTGTATCGGTAAGTGGATAAGCGCTTTCGCTTGCTCTGAAAGGCCGAGTTTCTGTGATTCGAACCAGCAACGTTTATCGAGCGGTCGGTCATGACTGAACAGATACTGCCAACTACGTGTTGCAGCGTTTTGCCCTGACGACGTGCGGTGTGAGGGCGACGGGTACCTGGACCAGAACTGCAACTGTGTGTGTCCGGACGGAACCAGTCACTGCGAGGTTCGAACCAAACAGCCCGTCACCGCCGCTGATAACAGTGGCCACAACGCCCAGGACGACGTCGTCACCACCGGCGGCGATAGAAACACCGAGAGAATGGATGGTGAGACGCAGAGTACAGCTTTTTTTTGGTATTACCGACAATATTAGTTCTACCTTATGAGAGGGCACTTGTCAGAATTTCAGTTGAGTGCGCGATAGTACATAAAAGGTACAAACACAAATCGAAAATCATACACAAACACAGATACAGTAGAATTTAGGACACATATACATGTGCATATCAATATGAGAACTTATGCGCGCGCGCGCACACACACACACACACACACAAACACACACACTTAAACATAGGCTGCATATCACATGTGGATGGGGCTGATGACTAGATCTTCAGGTAAGTAGTTGCTGATTGCACAACTCTCTCTAATCATACTGGATTTGTTCGAGAGACAGGGCATTGACTGCTTTTTAGAAAAAGCTATTGACGAAGCGATTGGTTTTCGTCCTTATACTTCTGTACCGACGACCAGAGCAGAGCATCTCGAAAATCCCAAAAGCTGGATGTGATTCGTCCTGGCTGATTGATTTTGCTTAAATTTTGTTTTTATATAATTAATTCTTTACCTCCCCTGCTGTTCTGATGGTCATAGTGAGACAGGACTGATTATACCCACCGAGAAGGCCCCACAGCAGAATCATGGGTTGAGTGAACGTGCTAGCTATCTAGAATAATAAGTTCGTGCCTAACTCATCTGGGGGTCGGTCGCTAAAGTCACAGCTCGTGTCACTCGGTTGATGCGAGTTTTTGTTCGCGTGACTGATTGTCATATACGGTGGTTGTCGTTGTCGTGGTGGCTTAGCCGATGATGGTTGACAATCACTATCGTTGTTATTGTTGTTGACAGGCGCAATAGCCGAGTGGTTAAAGCGTTGGACAACCAATCTGAGAGTCCCGGGTTCGAATCACGGTGACGGCGCCTGGTGGGTAAAGGGTGGAGATTTTTACGATCTCCCAGGTCAACATATGTGCAAGACCTGCCAGTGCCTGAACCCCCTTCGTGTGTATATGCAAGCAGAAGATCAAATACGCACGTTAAAGATCCTGTAATCCATGTCAGCGTTCGGTGGGTTATGGAAACAAGAACATACCCAGCATGCACACCCCCGAAAACGGAGTATGGCTGCCTACATGGCGGGGTAAAGAACGGTCATACACGTTAAAGCCCACTCGTGTGCATACGAGTGAACGCAGAAGAAGAAGAAGTTATTGTTGTTGTTGTAGTTGTAGTAGTAGTTGTTGGTGGTGGTGTTGGTGTTGGTGTTGTTATTGGTGGTGGTGGTGTTGGTGAAGATGCTGTGGTTGGCTGGCTGCATGGGCAGAGAACTGCGAGAACAAGTACGACAACTGGAAGTGCGCCGTGTGGGCCAACCAGGGGGAGTGTGAGAGGAACGCCCTCTACATGTCCCGGCACTGCACCAAGGCCTGCGGACTGTGCGACAAACACAAGAAGGCGGAGGAGGCCAGTGAGTGTGTTTCTGTGGTGCTGGTGCGTGCGTGTGTGTGTGTGTGTGTGTGTGTGTGTGTGTGTGTGTGTGTGTGTGTGTGTGTGTGTGTGTGTTGGGGTGCTTGCGTTTGAGCGTGCGTGCTCGTGTGTGTGTATGTATTGGAAGATGGGGGTGGGGTCCAGGGGGTGCGTGCATTTGTGTGGGGGCGGTGGGTGAGTGAGTGTGGTGTGTGTGTGTGTGTGTGTGTGTGTGTGTGTGTGTGTGTGTGTGTGTGTGTGTGTAATGTGACATACTTCTAATTTCTCTCTTTCCTTCCTTCTTTTGTTCATCCGTCTCTCCCTCCAACCCCCTTCTCTCTCTTTCAGAGAACCGAACGGCAAAGTGATCTATGGAAGGTGTCCTTGCACAAAACATTTGAGTTCAGAGAAATCGCTACTTCGCAATATGCTGTACTATACATCTGTTTCATGCGATATATTTTTCATGTTTTCACGTGCTTATTCAAACACATCACTATAATATCTGTTGTTCGTCCCCCCCCCCCCACCCCCGCCCCCCTCATATGGACTATGGCCTGATGAATAAATGATCTGTATCCGTGTTCTTCCAGAGAACCATTTCACTACTTGGGCCTGGCAGTGGTTTGGAATGTTCACCAATCTCTTCCCCAAAGACTGGATGATAGGTATGGAGAAAGAGCGAGCGAGTGAGTGAGAGAGAGAGAGGAGGAGGAAGACGGTGGGAGTTAGAGAGAGAGAGAGAGAGAGAGAGAGAGAGAGGCAGGCAGGCAGACAGACTTCACCAAATGACATATCATCCACATGCACAATATGTAGCGTTTTAATTTAAAGTACAAACATAAGGTGGTGATTAACCATCAGTATCACTTCAGTGTTGTGTCAAGGTTGAGTCTCTTAAACTCAATTACATTGTATTCAATACATGTTTTATGTTTGTGTCGTGAGCAAGAGAAACACTGACGACTTCTATAATCGTGTGGATTTATCTGTGGAGAAAACACAAGTTGATTTAACTTCTGTCTGCGTGGTACAGGGGTGTGCAAAGACGTGTACATGTTCGAGAAGTGCCATAAGTGGAAGCAGCAAGGGGACTGCGTGACCAACGCCAAGTGGATGGAGGAAAACTGCAAGATGACCTGCAACTTCTGTGGGAACCCCGCCCTCAGAGCCGAGAGTGAGTTCTTCCTTCTTTCCTGTCTTCCTCTCTCCCTTGCTCCTTTCTCTTATTACTTCTCTCTCCCTCCCTTCCTTCCTTCCCCCCTCCCTTTCTCCTTATCTTCTTCCTCCCTTCCTCCTCCCCCTCTCTTCCTTCCTTCTCCCCTCCCTCCCTTCCATCCTTCTTCCCTTCCCGTCATCCTTCCTTCCTGCCTTCTCTCCCTCTTCACCTTTATTAATTCCCCCTTCTTTCCCTTCCCTCCTTCCCTCCATAAAAAAGACACAAATGTCGATGCCGTATGTACTCAGTTGCAGAGTGATATTGATAAACTCGTAAAATGGACCGAAATTAATCACATGGCTATTCATCCACACAAATCAAAATTAATGCTAGTGACAACCAGACAGAAACGCCAAAACATCAAATCTAGATTACTCGGACCAAAGGTACTTGGCAGTGAGCTGGGGGTAGTTAATTCTTACAAATTACTTGGTCTTACTATTGATAATAACCTGTCATGGTCTAATCATGTTTCTGCTTTATGTAAAAAGCTATCGAAAAAATTATATCAGCTCAACAGAATTAAACATTTCCTTGATCAACATACCCGCAAGTTATTTTTTCACGCATACATTCAACCTGACATCGACTATGCCTCAACATGCTGGGACTTAGCAAGCAAAAATTGCTTGAAACCACTCATAAGCATATACAGACGTTCTCTCAAGATTATTCTCCTCAAATCTTCTGTCTATACTAACGACTACAAAGAAATGAACACTCTTCCTTTCCATCTCAAATGTATCTTTAATAAAGGTGTTTTTATGTACAAAATTAAAAAGAAATTAGCACCATCCTACCTTCAGAGAAAATTTCCTGAAAAAAGTGTTCGTGGCAAAAATACCATTTCTATCCCTCGTCCGAGAACAAACCTTTTCATGACATCTCCCATGTATTCTGGTGGTAAACTATAGAATGAAATTCCCGACTATTTGAAAAATAAATCCACCTTGGTATCATTCAAAAAAGAGTACCAAAAATATCTCATGAATCAATTATAAATAATTCTTATATTCCGTATTTTGTTTGAGCTTCTTGAGAGAGTTTCTACACAATAACATTTTTTTCGTTGCCCTCTGACAGTGTGAACAGGGAAAGGAGCTCAGAAGATTCGTGTATATCAGTCCGTGTATACATGCGTGCGTAAGCTGGTGCGTGCGTGCGTGTTTGTTTGTGTGTGTGTGTGTGTGTGTGTGTGAGTTATATTCCATGCTATTTTTTTATGTCTCGTGATTAATTCTTGTTGTTGTAGTTGTTGTTGTTGTTGTTACCGTCTACACCGAGTGTCCGTACCGATTTTCTTTTTTCTTTCACTTTTTTTCTTTCTTTTTTTTTTTCTTTTCCTTTTTCATCTTTTGTGCATGTGAGTGGGTGTGTGTGTTTGTGTGTGAGGGAGGGCATGGTGTAAAGAAGCTTCCAGCTTATCCAGTTACCCTCAATAAAACATTTGTTCATTGTTCATTTGTTCATCCTTCTTTCCTTCCTTCCTTCCTTGCTTTCTCTTTTCCTCCTTCCCTCCCCCCCATGTCTCTATATTTCTTCCTTCCTTCCTTCCTTCTACACTGTCTTGTTGTCAGCCAACCACGAGAACCGTCAAACGACACGTGTGAGAAGTGGCCACTGAGTGAGTACCTCCCTCTCTTCTGTCCTTCCTTTCTTTTCCCTTTCTCCCCTCTTTCCTTCTTCCCATCTCTCCTTCCTTCCACACTGTCTTCATGTCAGCTAGCTGCCAGAACCGTCAAAAGGACAGGTGTGGGCTGAGGGGACAGAGCGGAAAGTGTGTACCTTCCTCTTTCCTTCTTCCCATCTCTCCTTCCTTCCACACTGTCTTCATGTCAGCTAGCTGCCAGAACCGTCAAGACGAAGTATGAGCAGAGGACACAGAGCTGTGAGTAAGTACCTCCCTCTCTTCTTCCCCCCGCCCTTCCTTTTTCCTTACTCCCCTCTTCCCTTCCTCTCATTTCTCCTTCCTTCCTTCCACACTGTCTTGTTTGTCAGCCAACTGCCAGAACCAACCGTGAAAACGCCAAGCATGAGCAGAGGACACACAGCGGTACGAGAGTACCTCCATTCCCCTCCCCTCCCTCCCTCCTTCCCTCTCCCCTCCTCCCATCTCTCCCTCTTCCCATCATCCCTTCCACTCTGTCCTTCTGTTGTCAGCCAACTGCCAGAACCGTCACGAGGATGACTCCAAGTGTGAGCTCTGGGCCCGCAGAGGGGAGTGCGTTCTCAACGAGAAGTGGATGAACGACAAGTGCCCCCGCGCCTGCCACGCATGCGTGGACACACCGGAGCCCGAGGATGAGGGGGAGGAAGAGGAAGTAGACGCGGAAGAGGAAGAAGGTGATTGTTGTGTGTGTGAGGTGGCGGTTGGGGAGAGAGAGAGAGAGAGAGAGCAGCAAAATACGAGCTGTGTGATCAGTGGTTTATCCACTGCATTGGGAATTCATTCATAGTCAAATCTTTTGTGAAGGACTATGACTCTCAAACTAGGAGGCAAGATTGCGCTGGTCTCTTAGCGCTGCAGCCTTGGGGGCTGGTTGGCCTTTGGGGACCACGCCAACGCCGGCTGTCCTATAACCCTATTGGCCGAAAGAGGCGGGAAGTAACTTGGGCAAGAATCTCTGAACTATAATCACATTCTAACCTCAGTGGTGTTCTCAATCATAGCGGGGAAATGTCACAATGCGGTGACTTCCCAAAACAGCCCGTGAATGATAAAGAGGTAAAACAACAATACCACCAAAATATGATATTATAGTCAGTCGTGTCCGAGGAGGCAACTGCTGTTCCGACTATTTGGGCTAGAATTTGATTATAGAGGAGAGTGTCTTGCCCAAGTACATCCCCACTCTCTCGGCCAAGAGGGTTTTAGGACAGTCGGCGTTGGGATGGTTCCCAAAGGCCAACTAGCCCACAAGGCTGCAGCACAAAGAGCCAGTGCAATTTTGTCTCCTAGTTTGAGAGTCATAGTCCTTCACAAAAGGCTAAGCTGTAAATGATTTCCCATTGACTGGAGAAACCATTGATAATACAGCTCTCACTTTACTGTTGGTCCAAATGTAAACTTATGTCAATATGTGATATAAGCTGATTGTTAGGTAACATCAAAATAAACTGTGAAAAAGAGATAAAGAAATAATGGTAACAAATAAAATACTATATTTGTACCACTTAGCAGACAGACAGAAAGACACATATATATATATAAATTGATAGATAGATAGATCGATCGATTGATAGACCGATAGACAGACAGACAAAAAGATAGATAGTCAATCAATTGTGTGACTATGACCATCACAACAGCAGAGGGATGAAAGTTCACAGCCAAAGATGGGATATCTAGGGAGTCTGATGGGGAGAAGACTGCAGTCGTATCAGGCACACATATGGATCTCTCCCTCTGAGCGAAGTCACATCGTCCCCATTTCGACGGGCGCAACAGCCGAGTGGTTAAAGCGTTGGACTGTCAATCTGAGGGTCCCGGGTTCGAATCACGGTGACGGCGCCTGGTGGGTAAAGGATGGAGATTTTTACGATCTCCCAGGTCAACATATGTGCAGAACTGCTAGTGCCTGAACTCCCTTCGTGTGTATATGCAAGCAGAAGATCAAATACGCACGTTAAAGATCCTGTAATCCATGTCAGCGTTCGGTGGGTTATGGAAACAAGAACATACCCAGCATGCACACCCCCGAAAACGGAGTATGGCTGCCTGCATGGCGGGGTAAAAACGGGTCATACACGTAAAAGCCCACTCGTGTGCATACGAGTGAACGCAGAAGAAGAAGAAGTCCCCGTTTGCAGTCTTTGAAGGGTTTCCTTGTGTGTGTGTGTGTGTGTGTGTGTGTGTGTGTGTGTGTGTCAGTGCGCTGTTTCGACAAGCACGACACAGTGCAGTGCGGGCGGTGGGAGCGGGTTGGGGAGTGCACGAGCAACCCGTCCTGGATGATCGCCAACTGCCGCAGGACCTGTGCCAAGTGCGACGACGGTGTGTGCCAGGTTTCTCTCTCTCTCTGTGTGTGTGTGTGTGTGTGTGTGTGTGTGTGTGTGTGTGTGTGTGTGTGTGTGTGTGTGTGTTTATCAATTAATTTTTGTTTGTTTATCTATCTATTGTTTATCTATCTATTTTATTCATTTATTTTGTATTCATTTTTTTGTATATCTATCTATTTATCTATTTTATTCATTTATTTTGTATTCATTCAATTGTTTCTTTATCTACTTGTCTACTTATCTATTTTCTTTATTTACTTGTTTATTTATGTAGTTATTCTTTCATTTGTTTGTTTATTTGTATATTTATCCATTTATTGGCTGGCTCACGTGTGTGTTTAAACGCAATGTGAGTGTATATAATAATCCTGTGTTTCAGTGGGAGGTAGGTACGTGGGTGGGTAGGTGTGGGGGTGCGTGTGTGTCTCCGTGCTAAACTAACAAATTCACTTTCTCTGGAAATAAATTGCTAATACCTGGTTTTGGATTAGTTATGCAAACAGAACTGAAACTGAAACCGATTCCAGTGTATGTCCATGCTCCTTTTGCCTGACACTCACCCACCAAGCACGTGCAAGTGTATGTAATAATAATAATAACAATAATAATCATCATCATCATCATCATGGACATTTATATGGCGCGTTTCTCCAGAAATACTTCTCAAAGCGCTTTACATTTCATTCCCCACTCCCCGCCTCCCCCATCAATACTTCACTCCACCGCCCCCCCCCCCCCCCCCCCCCTCGCCCCCCACACACACGGAAGCACGTGCCAGGATACACCCACGCAACTGAACACTGGAAACCCCCCACCTACCCATGACGCCCTCCAGAAAACGCATCCCTGCAACACGCACTCAGGCACGCATGCACGCACACACACACGTTCTTAGTTCAATCTTTGGTAGTAACTTTATTCCTGTTAACTTCTGCCACTTATTATGTCCCCTTTTCCTGTATCAGTCATCCCACCACCTCCTCCTGTCGCCCCACTCCCCAACCCCGCACATGCATGTACTACTGCCCCCCATCCCCCCTTCCGTGTAATATCACTTACCAGGGAAAGACATTAAACTAAAGAAAGAAAGAAAGAAAGAAACACACACGAAGGCACAGACACTCGCCAGTACCCTGTCCATGTTCCTTTTACCCGATACACAGTTCCAGTTCAGTCAAGAACCTCGGCGTTGTGCTTGACAACACACTGTCCATGCAAAAATTCATCAGTCAGACAATTCTGCGACTGTCAATTGCGGCGCATCAGTTCCATCCGGAAATATCTGTCCATTGATGCAACATCTAGACTTGTTTCTCTCATTCTCTCTCGCCTTGACTACTGTAACTCTCTATTGTCTGGTTTGCCTATTTCATCCATTCAGTCTCTTCAGTGCATACAAAACTCTGCTGTCCGACTTGTCCTCAGAAAGAAAAGATCTGAGCACATCACTCCTCTTTTGCAACATCTCCACTGGCTAGAATAAAGTACAAGATCAGCACTCTATGTTATAAATGTATTCACAGATCTGTCCCTTCCTATCTTTGTGGCTGCCTTCACATCTACACTCCATCTCGCTCACTACGATCGGCTTCGGATCCACTCTGTTTACACATACCCGGATTCAAACACTCGACTGTTGGCCGCCGTTCTTTCTCTGTCTCTGGACCTTGCAATTAGAATGAACTTCCTCTTTCGCCTCGTCAAGTCTCCACACTCAGCTCTTTCAAGTCTCGCCTTAAAACCCACCTACTCCCAAAATAGCCTCCCTTCCATACCTCTTCCTTGTCTTCAGTTTTAGCGTTATGCATTCGTGTGAATGACTTGTGCGAAAGCGCTTACATTTGTCTAAGCACGAGATTCAGCGCTAAATAAATACCATTATTATTATTATCATTATTGTTATCATACCCCCCACCCCCACCAGGCACGTGCAAGAACCTGTACGACGACACCCAGTGCAAGGTGTGGGCGGAGGAGGTGGAGTGCCTCCGGAACCGTGACTGGATGCACAAGAACTGCGCCAAGGCCTGCGGGGTTTGCGACACCAACGATTCGGGCACGGAGAGTCGCCCTGACGTCGACGACAGCGACAACAACGGCGGTGACGATGGTTCGGAAAGAGACGACGACGGAAAAGGAAAAACCCAGCGGCCCGACGTGGACACCGGAAGTGTGACGCAACGTCCGGTCGTCACGCGTAGACCGACTGTTCGAACCACCACCACGCATGCGCCGATCATTGGCGGGAGAGGTGAGATGATGATGACGATGATGATGATGATGGTGTGTGTGTGTGTGTGTGTGTGTGTGTGTGTGTGTGTGTGTGTGTGTGTGTGTGACATATCTACTTTGTGATGCGTGTAGGCGAATGAATTTTATGAAATGTATCTGCATCAATGTATGTATGTGTAAATGTATTTGTGAACGCTCTGGGCTCTCCGGAGATACGGCATCCAAATATTCATTATTATCATCATCAATATCATCATCATCATCATTATCATTATTATTGCAGACTCGTGCTTCAACATCCACAACGACGTGGAGTGCGACACGTGGGCCAAGACAGGTCACTGTGACATCAACCCCAAGTTCATGCACGCGCAGTGCCGGAAGGCCTGTGAAAAGTGCCCCAAGGACGGCGCCAGGGGTCAAGGTCAGGGTCATACTAACTGGGAGTGTCTGTTTTATTTTACTATTATTATTATTATTATTATTATTATTTTTAAATACAGATTATGTATGCATTTATATTTCGCTTGACGTTATTTGTGTGTGCGTAGCTTTCTATTTTTTGTTGCTGTTCTTGTTGTTGCTGTTTCTGATATGTGCTTGCTTCTTAACTCCCCCCAACCACCAAAAAAACAAAAACAAAACAAAAACAACAACAACAACCAACCCCCCCCAAAAACAACAACAACAACAACAAAAAACAACAACAAAAAACAACAACAACAAACAAACAAATAAAACAGTTGTCTGTTAGTCACTGTCTCTCGTCTGTTTTTCACTTTCCGTCTCTGTTTTTCTCTCTCCCTTTTCCAATAGCTGTTGTTTCTAAGATAATAAACTGACGTGCGTATTCATAATTACTCATGTAAAGGGAACCAACTTGCGATTTATTTTCAAACACAGTGTCGAAATTAACTCCCTTATCATTGTCAAAAACGACACACACACACACACACACACACACACACACATACATTGCACCGATCAAGATTGCAGCGAAATCAAACACGTCAAGGGAGATAACTTTGTTTTCTGAAAGACAAAGTCGACCAAGTTGGGTTCACTCCCGTATCATCAATTTTAAAGAAAACACACACACACACACACACACACACACACACAGAGATTAACTTTTACTCAAAGACAAATGCAACACAACTTCACCTCAATGATGCACCCCCCCCCCCTCCTCTCTCCACCCAACCACCTTAAAGGTTTGCTGGCAATGAACCGACGATTATGCTATTTATCGACTCAACTAGCTATTCTAGGAAGACTTAGCAAAATGACGGTCTTGTTTTCCACATTTCCACACACACACACACACACATTTATTCAGTGATGTCTTCATTTATTTCCTGTCTTCCCCCCCCCCCCCCCCCCCCCCCCCCCCCTTCTGCCAGAAGAAGTGTGTCGTGATCAACACCCGGGGTGTGGGGGCTGGGCCAAACACGGCTTCTGTGAGAGTAACCCTCGCTACAACCTGATCCACTGCAAAAAGGCCTGCAACAACTGTAACGGTTTGTACCCCCTCCCCCTTTCTCTCTCTCTCTCTCTCTCTCTCTGTGTGAACTGAATTTGACAGAATGCATTTTACTTTCTGAGGTTATCACTTTTTTACTATTTGTTAATCATTTAATCTCCTGGCCTCATTATTTGTTAATTTCCAGTTGAAAAACCACCAAGGCAACCATGTGTTTGTTCTGGTATTGTTCATGTGTTCTGTGTGGCTTGTTCAGGATTAAAGAGGCTATGCCAGTCTTGAATAAAAGCTAATCTGTGTTTGTACATTTCTTCTGTCTTTGCTGCTGTGTGCACATGTCAGATGATCAGTATAAGGACAGGCCCGGCGCTTCCTTTTTTGAGGAAGTGTCTGGGTTTGTTCCAATGTACCTTTTATTTGAATGTGTGCCAGCTGAATCGGTAGCGTAAGAAGCACTGACTTGAAGTTGTGTACCTTGTGTAATGGAGAGAGCTGCCACTCTTTACTATTTGATAATCATTTCATCTCCTGGCCTCATTATTTGTTAAAATGAAACAACCGGGAAAATCATTATATCAGGAGAACGAACGAACGAACGAACGGACTTTTTTAAATGCGGGAAGTGGAATAAGCATGCACATATGCGTTTTAAAATTTGTTTTTACATCCAGCCCCTCAGGGCAAAGAGAAATGAAATCAAAATACTCACAGGATATCAAAAGGTTATAGAAGTACATACATGACATTCAAATACACTCAAATGCACAGTAAACATTTACAGGTACTTACTCATAATGCAATGACAAAAAATGTATATAAATAATATAAAAGTGCAAGATATGAGAGAGAGAGAGAGAGAGAGAGAGAGAGAGAGAGAGAGAGAGAGAGAAGAAACACTCACGAGTATGTAGGTAGCGTACAAAATGACGATCTGACTTTCTCTCCTTTGCCTCTCCCATTCTATACACATGTCGCAAAACTCTCTCAGTGTGCGTGCGTGCGTGCGTGTGTGTGTGTGTGTGTGTGTGTGTGTGTGTGTGTCTCTCTCAAACACGCATACATGTGCGCGCTTAGGCACACACACACACACACACACACACACGAAGACTACAACTATATATCCGTCATACTTACACCGTGTGTATGTGTGTGTGCGCGCGCGCGTGTGTATGCACGCGCTTGCTTACGTGTGTGCGCGCGCGCACGTGTGTGCGTGTGTGTGCGCGCGCGGTGTGTGTGCAGGGTGTAGGGACCAGCAGTTCCTGTGCGGACTGTGGGCCAAGGCCGGGCACTGCAAGACCAACGCGGGATACATGCTGCGTCAGTGCCAGCGTGCCTGCAACACGTGCCAGTGACAGGCTGTGACGCTTCCGGCGTCGTCATCACCACCATGACGTCATAGCCAGACTGCACGACATCGGACACCGGAATGTCGTCACCCCAACAATGACGTCTTCACCAGTTTGATGGTGGACTGTCGTCGATACTGCTAGAATCTGGAACCAGTTTATGATTATGATATGTACGATGATAATTGTGTGGGGCTGCTATAGTTGCTAATTACTTTTTTCGTGCTTCCTTTGTGTGGAGCTGGAGATAGTGGAATGCGTATTCCCGCTGGACTCTTAAGAACGTTTATTGTATCTATATTATTACTTTATTACTATTTTTGTGGGGTGGCGGGGGTGGGGGGGAGAGAGAGTTGGGTGGAACAGCGAATGTCTTTTAGAGAGAGTGTTACTTTGTTGATTTGTACATAGCTACGGTAGGGAAGGCTCACAATGCTCTGACCAGCGAACTGGGTCTTTACGAAGGTCAAGAATCTGCTAACTCAAGTCTAAAACCTCGTCAGCTGACTCTCTCAGACTTTTGGTCCGATTCGCAGACCAATTCTGAGTTTAGCTCTCAGACTGTTATCTGATTCATTACGGACCAGGTATTGTTCTGATGTAGTGCATATGCTTTAGTTACCTGACAATTAAGCATATAATTTTTGACTGTAGTTTGATGAAGCCTTATGTACACGAAAGCGTTTCTTCACAAGTGACTGAGAACGTTGATGTTTTTGACTTTTTGCATTCATTATCAGTTGTTTTGCTTGTCAGTTTAACAACTTCTCTTATACGAAGTCCTTTAAGTAATTTCCTGTAATTGTATTTAGAAATTTTGTTTTTCAAATTTCACCCACATTTCACCCTCATTTGCCCAGTTTCCCCCAACCCTCCATTCATCCACATCTCCCACCCCTTCTAACCGATAATACTCAGATGTATTCATAAATACTTTAACAAAATGTCCTCGATCACCGATATGTGTGACGGGACATTAAACAAAATTCCTCCTCCTCCTCCTCCCCTCTTGGGAGACGGGACAAGGTTTCTTCACGCTTAACCCACCAGGCGCCGAGACTGGTGTTCGAACGCAGGACCCTCAGATTGAAAGTTCAGCTCTTCAACCACTCGGCTGTTGCGACCGTGCTTTGAGTGCTGGGCGATGTTGACCTCGTTTTCAAACCTTCCAGATGTTGTCCGAGTTAACGTGGAGCGCTTGATTCTAAACACTGTTAATTGAATTGGTTCTGATTTCTCTCTCCCTCTCTCTCCCCTCTCTTCTGTTTCTCTCCCTGTCTTTATCCCCGTTCTTTGTGATTGAATCTTAAGTGCTATGTTCTGTTCCCCTGGTTTTTAATCTGTTAGACATGCTGTCAAGAGCTGTCGTAGCCAAGCTGGTGCTAAAACCTTAATTTGCTTTCCATTTCTCTGTCTCTCCCCCGCTCTCTCTCTTTCGCATTCTCTGTCTCCTCTCTCTCTTTCACACACAGTCTCTCTCTCTCTCTGTGTCTGTGTCTCTGTCCTCAGTCCCTTCCTCCCCAACTATCTGTCTGTGTGTCTCATCTCCCAACTATCTCTTTCTGTCTGTATGCCTGCCTGCATGTCTGTCTGTCTATCTGTTTGTCGGTCTGTGTCTCTCACTATTCTTCTCTGCCCCCTTTCGACCGCTCTCTCTCTCTTCCCTCCCTCGCTG
>NC_134888.1:6080791-6083291 GCF_041734735.1 Babylonia areolata | reverse complement strand
AGACAAGTGATCTATCACAGTCACAGATGACATATTTGTTTTCATGAAAATGTTAAAGTCCATCGACACTTGCGGGAAACGTTTTCAAAACTTTAGACACAAAGTTTTAGTTCACAGAACCAAAAGCCTTTTCCAAGTCAACCAGCTTCAGTTTCAAGGCGTGCGGGCTGTTTCATGTACGCTGCACTATACCTGTTGACAAAAATACATTAGTTTTATCCAAATTAATGGCAATTTGTACGTCTGGTATATTATTGTGGTTCAGATAATGAATACATCTGGAAAGAAAAAAAAGTATATGTTTTAAAGAAGGATGTTTAGTCTCTAACAAAAAATTTTACGGAGTAATCCAATGAACCTGTTTTTGATGTTGATGGATAGTCAGTCGTGTCCGACCATGACCATCAGAACAGCAGTGGAGGCAACTCCTGTCTCGATTATCTGGGCTAGAATTTGATTATAGTGGAGAGTGTCTTGCCCAAGTTACATCCCAACTTTCGGCCAAGAGGGTTTTTAAAATAGTCGGCCTTGGGATGACCCCCCAAAGGTCAACTAGCCCCCATGGCTGCAACACTAAGAGCCAGTGTAATCCTGCCCCCTAGTTTGAGAGTACATAGTCCTTCACAATAATGACTTGCAGTGGACTGGAGAAACCATTGATCATACAGCTCTCACAATGCTGTTGGCCAAATTGTAAGCTTATGTTTAATCTCTGATATAAACCGAGCGTTGAGCAGAATACCGGATGTACACTGCACTTACAACTGAAAATGGCAGACAACGATTATGCCCTCGTTTTACAGTCATCCTAGTTAGAACCAATCTTCCAACAGCTGAACACGAAAACCACGAATTTACTTAAAAACAAACCTGAAAGGATTCTCAAACAAAGCGATCCGCCACAGGAATATCTGTAATTTGTAACTCGGACATTTCTTTTTAAATCTTAGATTCAATGTGTGCTTTCATTCGATCATTTTAAATAGTAATGCTTTCATGGGAATAAATCACGAGACTTTGTTGTGGTATCAAGAGAATATAAAAAAGGGGCAGGATTACTTTTAGCTGCTTGTAATCACTGCATGATCACTTTACCTTCTTCTTCTCTTCGCTGGTTAATTGTCAGTTCACTACAAAATGGTTTACACATGTACGCATAAAAATCATAAGGCGAATTAGACACAAGCGTAATCGTACGTATGTATATACATGATCATTCCATGGATGCTAAAACACACACACACACACACACACACACACACACACACACACACACACACACACACACACACACCACACCAAAAATAGTCTAATTTCCTTGAGGAAGCTGCCATGTGCTTATTGCGTTACTAGGTATAACCTGTTTTGCTTTGAGATGGTGCGGAAAGCGCCACAAACGCTGTGGTTGGGTACACCTTGATGCCAGTATCTGTTCTATGTCCTCAGCTGCATGTGGACCTCACAATTCCAGAACTGACATCTGTTGTGGCGGAAAGCTTCAGTGGAAAGGATTTTCCAATGCCTGTTGCGGAACAGAGGCTTACAACATGGCCAACTACAAGTGCTGCTCTGGAAAGCTTCAGTGGAAAGGATTTTCCAATGCCTGTTGCGGAACTGAGGCTTACAACATGGCCAACCACAAGTGCTGCTCTGGAAAGCTTCAGTGGAAAGGATTTTCCAATGCCTGTTGCGGAACTGAGGCTTACAACATGGCCAACTACAAGTGCTGCTCTGGAAAGCTTCAGTGGAAAGGATTTTCCAATGCCTGTTGCGGAACTGAGGCTTACAACATGGCCAACTACAAGTGCTGCTCTGGAAAGCTTCAGTGGAAAGGATTTTCCAATGCCTGTTGCGGAACCGAAGCCTACAACATGGCCAACTACATCTGTTGTAACAACCAGCTGCACAGCAAAGGCTGGTACAATACCTGCTGAACACGACCATCACCACTCACACAGACTTTACACTGATGCTGGACTTGACAGGCATTTTACATACAAAGCAACGTAAGTCAGACCACACAACAGACAGCAAAATGAAGATTAACGGCAGCACAAAGGGGCAGCGTGTCACTTCATGGTGTTTAGCTTCCTTCCACATGACTCTGTCTCTGTCTCTCTGTGTGTCTTTTCTGTCTCAGCCTCACAGAATAATGACGACAATGTTGACGACATGGATCGTTCATCTTCTTAAGTAGTACCGTACCTGGCACTTGATCCAGCTGAGTTTCAACACCATATAATCTTGTTTCTAGCTGAATTAATCGATAGCATATGTATATGTGGAGTGATGGCCTAGAGGTAACGCGTCCGCATAGGAAGCGAGAGAATCTGAGCGCGCTGGTTCGAATCACGGCTCAGCCGCCGATATTTTCTCCCCCTCCACTAGACCTTAGAGTGGTGATCTGGACGCTAGTCATTCGGATGAGACGATAAACCGAGGTCCCGTGTGCAGTATGCACTTAGCGCACGTAAAAGAACCCACGGCAACAAAAGGGTTG
>NC_134888.1:6070791-6073291 GCF_041734735.1 Babylonia areolata | reverse complement strand
AGAAAAAAGAAGAAGAAGAAGACAAAGAAGACGAAGACAAAGAAAAAAAGAAGAAGAAGAAGAAGACGAAGACAAAGAAGAAGAAGAAGAAGACAAAGACGAAGAAGACAAAGAAGAAGAAGACGAAGACAAAGACGAAGACAAAGAAGAATACGAAGACAAAGAATAAGACGATGACGAAGAAGAAGACGAAGAAGAAGAAGAAGAAGAAGAAGAAGAAGACGAAGACAAAGAAGACGAAGACAAAGAAAAAAAGAAGAAGAAGAAGAAGACGAAGACAAAGAAGAAGAAGAAGAAGACGAAGACAAAGAAGAATACGAAGACAAAGAATAAGACGATGACGATGACGAAGAAGAAGAAGAAGAAGAAGAAGACGAAGAAGAAGAAGAAGAAGACGAAGACAAAGAAGACGAAGAAGACGAAGAAGACAAAGAAGACGAAGAAGACAAAGAAGACGAAGACAAAGAAGAAAAAGAAGACGAAGACAAAGAAGAAAAAGAAGACGAAGACAAAGAAGAAAAAGAAGACGAAGACAAAGAAGAAGAAGACAAAGAAGAAGAAGAAGACGAAGAAGAAGACGACGAAGACAAAGAAGAAGAAGAAGAAGAAGAAGACGAAGAAGAAGAAGACAAAGAAGAAGAAGAAGAGAAAAACAAAGAAGAAGATGAAGACAAAGAAGAAGAAGAAGACAAAGAAATTGTTGGAGGGGGAACAACGCGCTTAATCAGCATGATTATCATCTCGGCAGAAGAAGACGAGGAGACGACGGTGGAAAAAAAAAATCAGAAAAAAGAAAACCATAATCAGCATGATCATGATTATTCAGCAGTGCAGCAGCAGCAGCAGCAAGAATAACAACAACAATGACAACAACAAGAAAAGCAAAATCGAGAAGAGGAATGATAATATCAACAACAGCAGCAGTAACGACAAGAACAACAGCAACAACAACAACAACGAAAATCGCGGTAATTGGGGGAAGGGGGGTGGGCGGGGTGGTTGGGGGTTGGGGGGTAACAAAGACAGACAGACAGACAGAGAGACAGACAGACAGACAGATACGGCTGATTTGTTAAAAAAAAAACAAAAAAACCTGAAGGCCACGACCCCTTTTGAAAGGGTAAGAGGTGAAGAGGGGAGAGAGAGACAGAGAGGGAGACAGAGACAGAGACAGAGACAGAGAGCTTCTCTTCAACATCTGACGATGGGAATAAAGCTAACATGATAATCACACATGACATGAAAAAAAAAACAACAACCCAAAAGACAACTTGCAGAAAACCTTTCACAATGATCGACGCTGTGCCTTTCATCTGCTCCCTCCTATTGATTCTGCACGGAGGTGCGTGTGTTGGGGGGTGTGGGGGCGAGGGGAGGGGCGTAGGGGGGGGGGGGTGTGCATGTGTACGTGCACGAAGGTTTCTTCCGCAGAGTCCGCCGGATCCAGTCTTCACATGCTTGGGTAGACAAGCCCTAACTCACCGAGGGTTTTGAGACCCGTCGACTACCCTCACCTAGTTTAGCCAAACCTGTCAAAGCCGTTGCCCGGGGAGTTGGGCGCTGCCGCATGCTAGCAGCTTCTAGGACCCATAGGTGAGAGCTGGGTGCCGGCGGGGACCAACCGAGGACGAACCACTCCCGGAAGAGCGTGACAAGCACGTGCAGAGTAGTGTGTGTGTGTGTGTGTGTGTGTGTGTGTGTTTGTGTGTGAAGTGCAGTGTGCGTAATGTGTGAACAGGGTAGTGGATATGTGCTTGTGGTGGTATGCAGGCGTGCTAAGGGGCCAGAGCAGAGTGGGGGGGGGGGGGGGGGGGCAAAAGAGAAATTAACGATGACAGCAACGGGGCGGTGTTTTTGGAAAGATGGAAACCTCTTGTTTCACGGCAGTCCACTGTTCATTTCTGTGAGTTTAACTCACTCAGTACGGCCAGTCCTCTCTTCTCCTCGGATGTCCAGTGGGTGTCTGAATGACCCAACCTTTAGCTTCCGTCGTCAGAACTGTGGTATTCTTTGTCAGCATTCACCTCTTCAGTATAAGAGCGTTCCGCTTGCAATATTTTGATGATGGTAACTGGGGTGAAACGCTGTTAACGTTGTCTCTTTCGCCGTTCGTATGGAGAGAGTTTAAGCGGCCTGGGAAGATCAGGGAGAGAGAGAGAGAAGAGAGAGAGAGAGAGAGGAACAGACATAGATAGATACAGATTGTGAGAGAGACAGGGAGAGAAAGAGAGACAAAGACATATACATGTACAGAAAAAGAAAGAACAATTCAAATCTTGATGTCTTCTTTTTTCGTACAAAAGTAGAAGAAGCGTAAAAAAATTTAAAAAAAAGAAGAAGAAAAGATTCGGATAAACTTGAAACCTTAAAATCTAATTTTAACATGAGATAGGTAGGAGTTTACAATTTCTTAAAATTTAGTAATTCTCAGGGACGGGCGCAATAGCCGAGTGGTTAAAGCGTTGGACTGTCAGTCTGAGGGTTCCGGGTTCGAATCACG
>NC_134888.1:6050791-6060791 GCF_041734735.1 Babylonia areolata | reverse complement strand
GAACTTACAATTAAGGATTTGCACTTAAGGACTGGCACGTAAGGACTTTCACCGAGGTTACACATCTCCTACAAGAAGCACAAGACCAATGACTATGTGCGGAACCTGATCAGCAACCTTGTTGGGCCCCAAGGACCACTGCTGGCGACTGTCAAACCACGGAAGATGGCATGGTTTGGTCACGTCATACGACATAACACCCTCTCCAAAACCATCCTGCAAGGGACTGTAGAGGGAGGGCGCAGACGGGGGCGGCAGAGAAAGAGCTGGTCCGACACACGTCAAGGAATGGACCAAAATGACGATGCCAGATCTCCTCACGACAGCTGCCAACAGAACGGCGTGGCGAGCTATGACATCTTCCTCATGTCCCCCCAACGACCCCAGCGGTCGAGGGAATGAGTGAGTGAGTGAGGGAGTGACACACTTGAGGACAGGCAGTTCCTAACGACCTCTGTTCAATGGTAAGGGGTTTTGGCATCTATGTTTTTCTAACGGTGATGAGTTTTGCTGTGCCCAGTTTCATTTTGTCTTTTTTTTTCTTCTTCTTCTTCTCCATGTCTGTCTTTCCGTAGTTCATTCTTTCGTTCGTTTGTTCATTATTTGATTATTTCATATGATTTAATCAAATTCTCTTTCCGTCGTTTTTTTTTTTTTTTTTTTTTTTTCGTTTGTTGTTTGCTTGTTTACTGGTTTCATTCATTCATTCATTCTTTCCTTCTTTCTTTTATTTCTCCATTCCTTCCTTTCTTTATCTCCTGCTTTCTTTTCTCTGACACCACTTCATTTCTTCCTCCCATCTCTCTGTCTGTCTATCTGTCTGTCTGTCCCTCCTCTTGATGTCTTTCTCAGCTTCTTTTCTTCTCAAGTTGTTTTTTTTTTCTTGTGGAAAGAAAGCCCTCCTCCGTCGCGCCAGAATCTCAGCTGATTACAGATGTAATCAGCCAGTGCATCAGTCATTCCACATTCTTCTTCTTCTTCTTCTTTCATGCCTTCTTTCTGACCCATATTTTGTTCTTTGTCTCTCTCTCTCTCTCTTTCTCTGTGAATCTCTTTCCTGTGCCTATGTCTGTGTGTCTGTCTGTTTGTCTCTTTGTTTGCCTGTCCGTCTCTCTCTCTCCCTTTCTGTTTGTCCGTCTGTCCGTCTCTGTGTGTGTGTATCCGTGTGTGTGTGTGTGTGTGTGTGTGTGTGTGTGTGTGTGTGTGTGTGTGTGTGTCCCTCCCTCCATATTTACACGCACGTAGGCGATAAGTCAATATTACCAATGTCAAAGAGAATAATTATTGTTGAAAGGGGGGCGGGCGGGCGGGGGAGAGAGAGAGAGAGAGAGAGAGAGAGAGAGAGAGAAAGAGGCAGAGACAGATACAGAGAAACAGAGAGACAGAGACAGAGACAAATAGTGAGACAGAGAGACATAGAGAGGCAGAGACAGGTACAGAGAAATAGAGAGAGAGAAAGAGAGACAGAGAGAGAGACAAAGAGTGAGACAGAGAGAGACATAGAGAGGCAGAGACAGATACAGAGAAACAGAGAGAGAGAGAGAGACAGAGAGTGAGACAGAGAGACATATAGAGGCAGAGGCAGATACAGAGAAACAGAGAGAGAGAGAGACAGAGAGTGAGACAGAGAGACATACAGAGGCAGAGACAGATACAGAGAAACACAGAGAGAGAGAGACAGAGAGTGAGACAGAGAGACATACAGAGGCAGAGACAGATACAGAGAAACAGAGAGAGAGACAGAGAGAGAGACAAAGAGTGAGACAGAGAGACATACAGAGGCAGAGACAGATACAGAGAAACAGAGAGAGAGAGAGAGAGAGAGAGACAGAGAGACAAAAAGTGAGACAGAGACATAAAGAGGCAGAGACAGATACAGAGAAACAGAGAGAGAGAGAGAGACAGAGAGTGAGACAGAGAGACATACAGAGGCAGAGACAGATACAGAGAAACAGAGAGAGAGAGAGAGACAGAGAGAGAGACAGAGAGACAAAAAGTGAGACAGAGACATAAAGAGGCAGAGACAGATACAGAGAAACAGAGAGAGAGAGAGACAGAGAGTGAGACAGAGAGACATACAGAGGCAGAGACAGATACAGAGAAACAGAGAGAGAGAGAGAGACAGAGAGTGAGATAGAGAGACATAAAGAGGCAGAGACAGGTACAGAGAAATAGAGAGAGAGAGAGAGAGACAGAGAGAGAGAGACAAAGAGTGAGACAGAGAGAGACATAGAGAGGCAGAGACAGATACAGAGAAACAGAGAGAGAGAGAGAGCCACAGAGAGAGAGAGAGAGAGAGAGAGAGAGAGACAGAGAGGAGAGAGACAAAGAGTGAGACACAGAGAGACATAAAGAGGCAGAGACAGATACAGAGAAAGAGAGAGAGAGAGACAGAGACAGACGGACAGACAGATGAATAGTCACTGTTGTCTTGTTTGAGACTACGTCATCCCATCCCATGTTAAAATGTTTGGTTTTCTGTCTGAATGTGTGTGTGAAATCTCTCCTCGTGAAATCTTATCCTGGTCTTTCTATCCTTCTGCCCCTAATTAATTATTTTTTTTCTTTCTTTTTCTGTAGTCACCTTTCTTTCTTTCGGTCAACAGCCATTAATTAGCAGCGTCTTTAGGAATACAACCCGTTCTTATGACTCAGCCAATGGTCTTGCTGTCTTTCTTTCTTTCTTTCTTTTCCCTTTCCCCTCTTTCTTTCTCTTCTCCTTCTTTCTGTCTTCTGTTTTCTTCCATTCCTCTTTCTTTCTATCTTCTTTTTTCCATATTTCTTTCTTTCTTTCTTTCTTCCCTTCTTTCTTTTTATTTTTTTGCGGAGATGTAGGTGAAGGATTTTGTAGATGGGGGTAGAAAAAAAAGAAGAAAAAAGAACGACCACAGCAGATCATGTTCAACAGGAAAACAGAGACATGTTTCGCTTTCACACCCCCCCCTCCTCCCCCAGGCCCCCTCCAACCCCCCACCCCCACCCCCACCCCCATCACTCGATCATCAACATCAAACACACACACACACACACACACACACACAAGCAGGCCAGAACCATGTCCAGATATCAAACTTCACACCAGAATCCTGATGACGGGGGAAGATGATCGCTTTTAAGTGCTGGCGCTTTTCGCGAAAACAAGAAACCAGAATTTTTATACCAGGAAGAGGAAAGACAGGGGGGTGGGGGGATGATGAGGGGAAGGTGGGTTGGAGTGAGGGTGAGGATAGGATTGGGGAAAGGGGGTGGGGGTGGGGGCTGTAAAAGGACGGAGACGGGGATGGGGGGTGGGGGAGGGGGGGGGGGAGAAGAGGGCATTGAGGTCGTAGGCTGAAAAATCAACTGTGATTCAAACAAGGGAAGAAGGAATGAAGGAAGGAAAGAAAGAAGAAAGGTTGGAAGAAAGGAACGAAGGCAGGAGGAAGGAAGGAAGAAAGGATGGAAGGAAGGAAAAAGAAAGCAAGGAAGGATGGAAGGGAGGACAGAAGAATGGAAAGAAGGTAAGTAGAAAGGAAGGAGAGAAGGAAGAAAGGAAGGAAGGAAGGAAGAAAAATGAATAAATGAATGGGGAGAGAAGTAAGGAATGAATGATGGGAAAATGGATAAATGAAGGAAGGAAGAAAGGAAAGAAAAATGAAGGAATGAAAGGAAGGAGCATGAATAAAGGAAGGAAGGAAGGAAAGAAGAAAAAATGAAGGAATGAAAGGAAGATGAATAAAGGAAGGAAGGAAGGAAGGAAGGAAGGAAGGAAAAATGAAGGAAAGAAAGGAAGGAACATGAATAAAGGAAGGAAGGAAGGAAGGAAAGACAGATGATGGAGACTAGGACCGTGACGTCCATTTTTTGTCCCAGCTACATTAATGCGTTCTTCGTTCTTTCCTCAGCGCTTCTGTTTCTGCCCCTGCCTGTCTCTGTCTCCCTGTCTCTCCCCCTCTCTCTATCTCTGTCTCTCTCTGCCTGTCTCTGTCTCCCTGTCTCTCCCCCTCTCTCTATCTCTGTCTCTCTGCCTGTCTGTCTCCCTGTCTCTCCCCCTCTCTCTATCTCTGTCTCTCTCTGCCTGTCTGTCTCCCTGTCTCTCCCCCTCTCTCTATCTCTGTCTCTCTCTGCCTGTCTGTCTCCCTCTCTCTCTATCTCTGTCTCTCTCTGCCTGTCTGTCTCCCTCTCTCCCCCTCTCTCTATCTCTGTCTCTCTGCCTGTGCCTCTGTCTCTGTCTTCTAGTGTGAATATTATACGTGTGTATGACTGTGTGTCTTTTAAAACGAAATCAGAGAGAGATATATATATATATATAAGTCGGCCTATGTTCCACTATCTATACCACTGGAAAATAACGCTCATTAAATAATTAAGTAATTCTCTCTCCCTCCCCCCTCTCTCCCTCCCTCTCCCTCCCACACTGTTGCCTGTGATGTTAACTAACCATAATTACACATGGAAGAAGAAAGGCTTCGTTTCAAAGCTAATGACTTGTTGATGAAGTTAACCGACAGTGCGAAAACAAACTGGGCTTAAAAACTCGTTGGACAGCAGAGCTGGGATTTTTAAAAAAACAACAAAAACAAAATGATTGTGACAGATTTCTAGACTGTAGAAAATCGAAAACAACACAACAAACCAACCAAAAACTGACTTTGAATCAGGCTTGATTCAAACATAACACTTAAAAAACAAAAAAAAACAACAACAACCCCAAACATATTTAATTGTGTGTGAGATATACATGAATACGATTTCGATTCGGTATACAAGATACGAGTACATATATTTTCTGGTGTTAAAAACAAAGACAATGTAATGAAAACGTTGCAAAATACCACGCTTACAAGACAAAAAAACCCCAACCGTTTCCGACATTAACATTTTTATCACGGACTTCTGTTCTGTCAGCTACCGAAGAAATTTAAAAAAACCTTCAGAAATTCAAAAGACTTAAACCGATACTGCACACACACACACACACACACACACACACAAAACAGCAACAACTTTTCGCCAAATTTTCTATAAAAAAAACTTTCAAGAGAAGACACCCCCCACCCTCCACCCCACTTATTCTGACTGAGGTGAAGCTGATGATGTCAAGGGAATGCTTGCATTCTGGAAAGCATTATCTTTTTTATCCATGAATCGGAGTTCTCTTTGAAAAGTATGCGCATGATCAAACTGTGTGTGTGTGTGTGTGTGTGTGTGTGTGTGTGTGTGTGTGTGTGTGTGTGTGTTTGTTGTTTTTTTCTGTGGATGAATTTCATTCATTTATTTATTCATTCATTTCATACTGATTTAATGTCTTCTTTGTAGCAGCGAAATAATAAAGTTTACTTGTATCTTGTTATGTTTTCATTATTTATGATGATGATGATGATGATGATTAATTTATTATTATTATTTTGTTTATTATATTATTATTATTATTTAGTTATTTATTTATTTAGTTATCCGAATAAACAGACGCTCAGTTTGATTTGTTTCAGTCAAACTTGGGAGAAAGGGCGAGAGCGGGATTCGAACCCAGACCCTCACGGAACTCTGTACTGGCAGATGAGCGTCTTAACCAACTCTGTCCCCTTTCCTCCCAAGTCTTCACTGTAGGACCCCCCCAAGTCAGCCAGGGTGCCACAACCATGGCCAGCGGTTCTTAATGTCAGCATGAAAAAGGGGTCCCCTTCACTACTTTACTTCGGGGCTGAGGGGATTCGATTCTCTGTTTGATCAAACACTTGGACAGTTGACAAACAACACGACACACGTTCTGACCTTGTCCAGGTCTCTAAAATTCGTGGAATAAAAAAAAGAAACAAACAAACAAACAAACACAAAAGGAAACAACTGGAATCTTGTCTGATAACATTCGCCAGACCACTTTTCAAGTATCTGTGTGTGCAACACGGCAGAACCAAAACAAACAAACAAACAAACAAATAAAAAACAAATTCCCACCACGTCTGAATTCGATTTCTCGCCTTTTCCGCTGTCTCTAAATGATGTCTTCGGGACTGATGGATGAACAGAATGCCTGGCTTTTTTTGTTGTATCTCTCTCTGTCTCTCTCTCTGTCTGTCTCTCTCTAACCTTTTGTTATCTTGTGAACATTTTGATTTACTTTCTTTTTGCCCTGAGGGCTGGATGTAAAAAAAAGCATAATATACATGCTTATTCCACTTCCCTCATTAAAAAGATTCGTTCGTTCGTTCGTTCTCTCTGCATCTCTCTGTCTCTCTCTCTCTCTGTGTGCATCTCTCTGTCTCTGTCTCTCCCTCTCCTCTCCCCCCTCTGTATTACAGCCTGTTTACGAGGTAAAACGATCAACATTATTCTCCTTCATCTGGTCTCTTACTTCGCTGATCAAAGACGGGATCTTATTTCATTTTTGCTACGGAAAGAATCGTCGCAGACAGCCACTGTCTCTCATTTCTGACTGGGGTGGGTGGTGTGAGGGGGTCGGGGTGAGGGGGTGGGGGTTAGAGAGGGAGAGAGACAGAGACAGAGACAGAGAGAGAGACAGAGAGTGAGAGAGAGATAGAGCGAGCGAGAGAGAGACAGCGAGAGAGCGAGAGAGACAGAGTGAGTGAGAGAGAGAGAGAGCGAGAGAGAGTCAGAGACAGAGAGTGAGAGAGAGAAAGAGCGAGAGAGACAGACAGAGACAGAGAGTGAGACAGAGAGCGAGAGAGAGACAGAGACAGTGAGAGACAGCGAGAGAGAGACAGAGTGAGAGAGAGAGAGAGAGAGCGAGAGAGAGAGAGACAGAGAGAGAGAGAGAGACAGACAGACAGAGACAGAGAGTGAGAGAGAGAGAGAGAGAGAGAGAGAGAGAGAGAGAGAGAGAGAGAGTAACAAATCCAAAGCCCATTTTCCACGGAGACGGGAAAGAAGCGACAAAAGTCAGTCTTGGTTTAAAACTTGCAATCTCAAGAAGTGCTTTGTGTTGAGGAGAGAGGGGGTGGAGAGGGTGAGGGAAAGGGGGTGTGAGTTTGAAAAAACATCAGTCATGCTCATGTCAGCCTTTACCTGCCTCCATATCTATCTATTTATCTGTCTGTCTTTATCTATCTATTCCCTCTCTCTCTCTCTCTCTCTCTCTAAACACACACACACAAACACACACACACAGAGACCAGAACCATCAGAGCTGTACAGACCACCAGAGGTGTACAGACCACCAGAGGTGTACAGACCAGAGCCACCAGAGGTGTACAGACCACCAGAGGTGTACAGACCATCAGAGCTGTACAGACCACCAGAGGTGTACAGACCATCAGAGCACCACCAGAGGTGTACAGACCACCAGAGGTGTACAGACCACCAGAGCTGTACAGACCACCAGAGGTGTACAGACCATCAGAGGTGTACAGACCATCAGAGCTGTAGAGACCACCAGAGGTGTACAGACCACCAGAGGTGTACAGACCATCAGAGCTGTAGAGACCACCAGAGGTGTACAGACCACCAGAGGTGTACAGACCATCAGAGCTGTACAGACCACCACAGCTGTACAGACCATCACAGCACCACCAGAGGTGTACAGACCATCAGAGCTGTACAGACCACCAGAGGTGTACAGACCACCAGAGGTGTACAGACCATCAGAGCTGTACAGACCACCAGAGGTGTACAGACCACCAGAGGTGTACAGACCATCAGAGCTGTACAGACCACCAGAGGTGTACAGACCACCAGAGGTGTACAGACCAACAGAGCTGTACAGACCATCAGAGCTGTACAGACCACCAGAGCTGTACAGACCAGAGCCACCAGAGCTGTACAGACCACCAGAGCTGTACAGACCACCAGAGCTGTACAGACCATCAGAGCACCACCAGAGCTGTACAGACCATCAGAGCACCACCAGAGCTGTACAGACCATCAGAGCTGTACAGACCATCAGAGCACCACCAGAGCTGTACAGACCATCAGAGCTGTACAGACCACCAGAGGTGTACAGACCACAGCTGTACAGACCATCAGAGCACCACCAGAGCTGTACAGACCACCAGAGCTGTACAGAGCAGAACCACCAGAGCTGTACAGACCACCAGAGAGCACCATCAGAGCTGTACAGACCATCAGAGCTGTACAGACCATCAGAGCTGTACAGACCACCAGAGCACCATCAGAGCTGTACAGACCATCACAGCACCACCAGAGCTGTACAGACCATCAGAGCATCAGAGCTGTACAGACCATCAGAGCTGTACAGACCATCAGAGCTGTACAGACCATCAAAGTACCACCAGAGCTGTACAGACCACCAAAGTACCATCAGAGCTGTACAGACCATCAGAGCACCATCAGAGCTGTACAGACCATCAGAGCTGTACAGACCATCACAGCACCACCAGAGCTGTACAGACCATCAAAGCACCACCAGAGCTGTACAGACCATCAGAGCTGTACAGACCATCAGAGCTGTACAGACCACAGCTGTACAGACCATCAAAGCACCACCAGAGCTGTACAGACCACCAGAGCTGTACAGACCATCAAAGCACCATCAGAGCTGTACAGACCATCAGAGCACCACCAGAGCTGTACAGACCATCAAAGCACCACCAGAGCTGTACAGACCAGAACCATCAGAGCTGTACAGACCAGAACCATCAGAGCTGTACAGACCACCAGAGCTGTACAGACCATCAGAGCTGTACAGACCAGACTCTCCTCCACAACAGCCCCGTCCCCAGGCAGACTGTCCTCTCCCCAGCGGTCAGGAGGACTCCTGTGTGTGGAGATGTCCCTGGTGTCAGCGGGCCGCCGGATTTGTCTGCCAGCCCTGTGGATGGGGGAAGACACGAGCGGTGTTCACGGGGTGGGGGGGTGGGGGGGGGGGGGAGAGCGAGAGAGAGAGAGAGACAGAGTGAGAGAGAGAGCGAGAGAGAGACAGAGAGTGAGAGAGCGAGAGAGAGACAGAGAGTGAGAGAGCGAGACAGACAGAGTGAGAGAGAGAGAGCGAGTGAGAGAGAGCGAGAGAGAGAGAGACAGAGTGAGAGAGAGCGAGAGAGAGACAGAGACAGAGAGTGAGAGCGAGACAGAGAGAGAGACAGAGACAGAGTGAGAGAGAGAGCGAGAGAGAGACAGACAGAGTGAGAGAGCGAGACAGAGACAGAGTGAGAGAGAGAGAGACAGAGTGAGAGAGAGAGAGCGAGAGAGAGAGAGCGAGAGACAGAGACAGAGTGAGAGAGAGAGCGAGAGAGAGAGAGCGAGAGAGAGAGAGAGACACGAGCGGTGTTCACGGGGGGGTGGGGTGTGGGGGGAAGGGTCTGAGACGACAGTCAGACGTGTTGAGTTGGCAGGTGACTTCACTTTCTCGTCAGCAGTAAGTGGTATCGAGGGAGAGGCCCTCCACCCTCCTGCTCCCAGCCCCATCTCTTCCTCTCTCTCTCTCTCTTTCGTTCCGTTCTCTCTCTCTCTCTCTCTCTCTCTCCTCTATCTTCCTCTCTTCCCCTCCTCTCTCTCTTTATCTTTCCCTCCCTTTCTCTCTCTCCTCTCTCTTTCTCCTCTATCTTTCCCTCCATTGCTCTCTCTTCTCTCTCTCTCCCTCCTCTCTCTCCGCTATCTTTCCCTCCCTTTCTCTCTCACCCTCCTCCTCTCTCTCTCTCTCCTCTATCTTCCTCTCTCCCCTCCTCTCTCTCCCCTATCTTTCCCTCCCCTTCTCTCTTTCTCCCTCACACTCCTCTCTTTCTCTCTCCCTTTCTCTCTCTCTCCCTCCTCTAGCTTCCCCTCTCTTTCTCTTCTCTCTCTCCCTCCCATATCTCTTCTCTCTCTCCCCCTCCAATTTATTTATTTATATATTCGCTCATTCATTTATCTATCTAATATGTATTTGTCATTAGTATCATTCATTATTGATCATTTTCCTTCTTTCTTCTTTTCTTTCTTCCTTTTTTGCATTTATATATCGTCATAAACTTCACATAACGATATTTTCGATACTTTAAAAAAAATTTTTTTTTTACTATAAACTATGCGTTTTTATTGGTCTGTGTGGCTTGTTTTTAGTCATGTG